>NC_135525.1:2118276-2220776 GCF_051989575.1 Stigmatopora nigra | reverse complement strand
ATTATTTTGTGACAAGTAAGTGAGGATCCAACATGTAGGCGAGCGCGGGTGCAGCGGCTCAAAGTTTTTTTTTCAATCTTATCGTAATTTACTAACATCTGAGGATAGTCCAAGGTGGGAGAGTTTTTCCAGCCAGAATGTCCGGTATTATATGTTCCTTGGGATGTCTCTGTGTCTTACTAAAGTTAGTTTAATGATCTGAAACCTTTGTGTGTGATAAATATGCAAAAAACACAGGAACAGGGCAAATACTTTTTTTATGGCATTGTATTCGTTTGAACACTACTGAATACACAATACACAGATTTTTTTGCTGGAACTTTTTTTTATCCAATATTAAGGGCCTTTTAAAAGATAATTGATGACTAACAATCCATTTCTCTGTTTGCTTTTGCTATCAGGTGGAGGATTATTCAAGAAGGAAAAAAATGAATCTTGAGGAGGTTGAGAAGTGGCTGGCTTCCATCCTTGGCTATGACAGTGAAGTTTAGAATTGTACCACCCGGCTCGTGAACACAATTATAAAATTTGTATTGTTTTGTATGCAGGGGTCATCCAAAACCATATTGGATTATGTTACATAATATTTACATAGCTACAGTAAATGAAATATGAATGAGGGTTAATTTCACAAGTTATTGCACCCTTATGGTTGTTATTTTTTTCAATATGAAGATAACCCTTTTGTTAAGTATATTGATTGAAAATCTGTGACATTTCTTATTGGAAAAATAAATAGATATGCTCTGTATTTTTCGATCTTGTGTTTGACTGATCTAGTAAAAATGATACTCAGGCACAACGTTTAGAAAAACATTTTGGGGAAATTTAAATGTTCTTCTCAAATGTAAGCATTTTCATGTTAATTTTGTGTATTGGTTAAATAATTAGTTACTTAAATAATATACCTATCTCTATATATATATATATATATATATATATTTTTATATATATATATATATATATATATATACATACATACATATATATACATATACACATACACATATACATACACATACACATAAACATACACATACACATACATATACACATACATACATATACACATACACATACACATACATATACATATACATATACATATACATATACATATACATATACATATACATATACATATACATATACATATACATATACATATACATATACATATACATATACATATACATATACATATACATATACATATACATATACATATACATATACATATACATATACATATACATATACATATACATATACATATACATATACATATACATACATACACACTATGCGAGTGTTGCTGGAGGTGGCAGATATCTGTATCTGTTGGTAGCCCGAGTTAATCGTGCGGCGTTTTAATCCGGCCCGCCGACGTCCCAATAATGTTTTTATTTATTTATTTTTATTTATTTTTTATTCCCCAAGATGGTGCTGTCACGCGGAAGCCAGTGGCAGTAGCTCTGTCTACTCTTATTTGTTTTTCATGTTTTACAGCCCCTCTATTTTTTTAAATGACATTTTAATATTTCTTAATACATTTCTTTTTACTTGACTTTGCACTTTATACTTTTTACTTTAATGATGAGTGATGAGTATGTTTATACTTTAGTCCTTTTTTTCTGTTTGTTTCATATGTACTGTTAACAGATGCAGATTACAAATTTTTAAAGTCAATCTGGCCCCCGGGCCCAAAAGTTTGCCCACCCCTGGTATAACCTAACATTGGTGCATTGGTTCAGTTCCCTGCAGTAATGGTGTAAATATGAATGGGACATTGTCCATTTATTGTCCTGACTGACTGTCAGACATTAAGAGTGTTCCTTTTTCACAGATTTACCTAACTAGCTTCCAGGAAACCTAAAGATATATACTTTTAACACAAAATAATCTATAAAAATACATTAAAAAGACTCCTAGTAGGGTTCAACTGTATAAAATAAAACTAACTGCTGCCAGTCCATGTGAAAGAAATACTATATAAGGGCTCGCTCATAAGGCTATTTTAGGGTTTTCTCTAATGGTAGTGGGGGTGGGGTTTTTTTCGACACCCGGAACTTTCATAACTAACCCACCATTGCCAGCCACCCATAGCATTCCATAGGGTCTTATTTATTCCTCTTAAGGATTTGGAAAGGCTGCGGAAACCTTTTATGACATGAAAGGTAAAAAGACTAAGTTGCATGAAAAGTGGACAAAAGAAGGTCCACTGCCCGGGAAGATTTTGAACTCAGCATCCATTTTGAGAATTGATAGGTTCATCAGTCGGCATTACAAATGCACACACAAATAAAGAGAAAAGACAATCTTTTGGACTTTTTCTTGCAAGCAGAAAGCGAACTGGTGGGGTCAATTCTCTGCTTCGATTTGCACATGCTTTTTTTCTTGTTTATTAACTTCAAGGACTCTAGTTAAAATGGACGTCTCAACTCTCAAGAGAGGGGTGGGAAAAAGAAGTGAGATGTCAATATAGTCATAACAAATGAAGGTTTGAAAGTCATGTGCAGCGCAAGGTGCTTTGAATCTTCTTTGTTTAGTTCACTCCAAGTCGTCCAAGGTCCAAGGCATTTAGGTGTTTAGTCTACCTAAACTTCTCAGGAGCAAAGCATTAACTTTGTTGCAAGAAACCATATAATAATATGAAACTAAGTATAATAGTAAAGCAAAGCATTCTTTATCGCAAGCAAATATATAATAATGTAAAACTAATAATCCCCCCCTGTAATTACATATTTGTACATAATCCCATAATAAAACTTCCTCTCGGCTATATTTCATAAATTTATTATTTATGACAAATACAAATACACTTAGGGAAAGTTCCATTGCCTCGATCTTTTCCCGAATTCACCCAACTGGCATGTCTGGGCTGAAAAAGGAAGAACAAAATCACTCTTTGCCAACTCACTTTCATAATTTGCAGGATCCCGGACAACAATGTTATCACCAGTAGGCTGTCTAATAAGCAGATATAATTCTTGCCAATTCTTGGAATTTGTCGGGACAATTGAACTAATCATAAATCGGTTTGCCAAAGAGCGTAAGCAGGGGATAAAACAACACCCACACAATGTCAAAGTAGTAGCAAAACACCTCTCCAGCGAGGCATCCTGGAGGCATCCTAATCCCTGCCCGGACAATTCGGCGAAATAGGTTTTACCTACGGATGTCTGGCCGAGGGACAGTTCGCCTAGGGGGGCGGTTGGCCGAACGGAGAGTTAGTCGACCGGATCGCCAGCTGACGGACGTTGCGCCGACGCGCTCGCCCCGCCCCTCTGGTGGACAGATAATTTTCCTGCAATGGGGTTCGGCTACTGGGTTAAAAGTGAACTTTTTACCAGGAAATCAAGCACACTGGGCTTGGATATAGTCTCTAAGCCATTTTAGTGTATTTTGGTGCGCATAGACAACATTGAGATTAATCTTTGAATTAAGGTTCTCAGCAAATTATTTTGAATATATATTTCCTAAAATAATGGGAAATTATTTAAAATTTTAATAGTGTTCTTATTGGCAAACATCACTAGAAGTAATTAAATATCTTTCTTATTGGAACACATCACTAGAAGTAATTTGTAAAATGGCCAAAAACAGCTTCAAATGAATAAATACAAATACTGCAGCATGAATAAAAATGCTGGCGAGACTATCACCGAAAAACATGTACACACACACGATCGGGGGCGGGGCGAGCGCTTTGGCGCAACGTCCGGGGGCGGGGCGAACGCGTCGGCGCAACGTTTGTCGGCTGGCTATCCGGTCGGCTAACTCTCTGTTCGGCCAAACTCCCCCTCGGCGAACTGTCCCTCGAGCAGACATCCATCGGCAAATCCTATTTTGGCGAATCGCCCGAGTACCCTCCTAATCGCATGCCCAAACCAACTCATTTGGTTCCTCTCGGTACAAAGACCTCCACATGTCAAAGATGGTGCCGTTCAAGCGGGAGCCAGTGGCAGTTGCTCTGTACACGCTTTTCATGTTTTACAGCCCTTCTATCTTTTTTTAAATTACATTTTAATATTTCTTAATAAATTCCTTTTTACTTTACTTTGTACTTTATACTTTTTACTTTAATGTTTTTACAACTTTCCTTGTTCTGTTAGCCTGGCTTCTCTCGGCTACTTCTTTTTTGGAACCAGTCAGCCATGCCTACGCTGTCAAACACATAGGACTAGCTGTTACAATACGCAGCAGAACGAGCAACACCTCAGTGCCGCCGGAGTTTCAGAGCTGGACAAAAGTGCCGGGAGAAGAGGCAAAGCTTCTGACCATCCATTCCATCGTGGCATAGGATAGAAGAGCTGTCAGCGCTTGCCAGCAACGGACTCGAAGAGTTCTGCCCTGCTGTTGTTTTCTTCAGCTTCAGACTACTGACGAACTGTGCGGATAAGCTTGGAAGAGCGACTCTGCAGGTTCTCTACCTCGATCACAGTCTGCAAAAGTTCCCCATCTCGTGAAATTTCCGGTGTGTGCTTCCAATTTTTGTCCAACTTTATAGTTAGTTATTTTTGAGTCCATTTTAGCTACCGCAACCATAATGGTGCTGTTTACGCGGCAGCCGGCGGCCGTGGTAGCCCCGTCCACTCTTGCTCGTTTTGTGTTATTGGTGCTTTTATGTCTTAATGATCTGATGATTCCATTTACTTTGATTTGCTTTGTACTTTGTGCTTTTGCTTTGGTGTTCTGTCTAGTCACCCTCATGCTACTGCCACAATGTGATTTCCCGAATACGGGATGAATAAAGTTATCCAATCCAACACCGAGCCCTTCCTGGATTAGCCTCTCATCTTATTTCTTAGAGAGAGTTGGAACACCCTGCAGAGGAAATTCATTTACAGTTGTAAAAATGATATTCGGCGCGCCCATTCTGCCTCTTGTATATTCCTTCTTCTGCGCTGAGAGAAGCGTTGCCCTGACTTCCGCCCTTTTTCATCGGTCTTCTGGTTACGAATTTCAGCATAGATTTAGACATTTTTATGAACTTTTTTTAAATACCTCAGAAAGAAATCTGCAATATAGTCAATACTCGAAAGTTGAAGCCACCAAGTGAAGAAGGATCACAGTATTATGTGAAATTGAGACTCAAGTCGATACCATGGCAGATTGGGATTGGCATTGTGTCCGAATCGTACATCTGGCTTTATTATGCATTTTGCTTCACTTAAAGCACTGAGATAGAGATAAACATGGCAATGAGAAAACAAACAAGATCCCACTAACCAGGGGGGTTGGCAATCCAAAATGTTGAAAGAACCATATTGGATATATATATTTTATTTAATTGTCTGGAGCCACTAAAAAATTAAAAGCCTATAATATGCCTTATAATGACGGCAGTACATGCCGTATGTACCTATATTAGTCTACTGTCAAAATAACTAGGTTTGCATACCTATACATCATGAGCATGAATTATTAAATGTTTATTTTCCCTGCAGTATATTGTGTTGAGGACCCACCACATACTGTTCTGTTGTATGATGCCGCCTTCAGTTTAACTTAATCACAAATTTAAAGAATTATGTGTCGTTGTTTTGATGAATTTAAAGAAACGCAATAAAGAAATCCAATTTTAAAAGTTATTTTTATTTTGAAGATTTGACAAAACAAAAACAAACTGGAACGTGCATAACGTGTCTGTTCATGTTGGGTTTATTCTGTAATACTATTATATATATGTGTGTATTTAATCATTTCTTTGTTAAATCATTCTTCCAATTGTTCAAAGAGTGCTCGGGGTCGTAACCAGTCATCTAGTTTTCTCACAAGGACTGTTTATCTGACATCTCACCCAGTATTGGGCTACGAGGTCTGTTGATCTGGGATTGCTGCAAAGACTCGGGCTACCAAAAGATACGGATATCTGCCATTTCCAGCAACACTCGCATAGTGGTCATACATCGTGACGCACTTCGGGCTTCTTTATGTAATTGTTATGTCAAGTGAAGGCGTGATTTTTTTAATCCAAATGAAGTTTGTTTTTAGTTTCCTCTTTTGTTATAGTTAAAATACCTTGATTGATATTATTGTTACAGATGTTGTTTTTGCTTACGCATGTTGGATAAATCAATAACCTCGTAATTGTTTTGATTTATGGCTTTAAAGCCGTACGAGAATTACTGTTCGAGGAGATACTTTGGAGATCAAGATGAAGTCTTGACGCTCTGATCTATGTCCCCTTATAAGGTAATGTTATCATTGATGCAATCTATTTAATTAAATGTCAATAATTAAATAAGATATCTGCCTGCAGTGATTGATAATTATAGAGAAGTGTAAATTGATATGTTTAATTTTCATTGAACATATCAATTTGTATCCCTCCCTCCAGGGTCTAGAATGCAAATATCATTAACAGTTACTCAACAGGGTATGGAAAATAACAAAATCACTTGTTAAGGCAGAGGACAAACTTGAGTACTCGAGAAAAATTCCTCTGCGTCCCTCTTAATGAGTGAACCCAATTGTTAAATGAAACAAGTGCATTTACTCAGAGGACTCGATGTCATGGGACTCGTCACACTTTGAAAGAATGCGAGAATCTCCAATATAGTTTGCGATGTGGTAATACTGTATGTCACTGTAAACTTCTAGCGTGTGCTGGATTGTGCTTCGAATCATAGCTTTCACACAAAAATTCAAAATAGTAGGATAATCTCAAGAATGGGCGTTGCAAATTCAATGCAAACTACGACCACAGTGATGCACAGATGGCTGAATGATCCTGGGCCATGGTGTTGACTGGGGCCTTCATTTCAGCTATGGCACGAGTAATGTACTGGTTTCATCTGGGATGAAGGTGCTTTAGTGTTCTCCCATCATGGCACACACACCTCCAACCTTGGCTGTTTTAAGATCCAGGACCATCCAACTCCATTTCCGTTAGGGCTTTTAAATAATCTGCTATACCCTGTAGGGCCTTGACAGTTTGGTTAATGAACACTGATGTAACAATTCAATGTCTTTACACGGAGCATTACATTATCCAATCCAAGTTGGGAAAGTAATGAAAGTATGATTTTCTGGGGGGGTGGACCACAACTTTTGGTCACCAGGAACATCACCGCCCAAGATTGAATTATGTGGTTACAATTGCACTGATTTTGATCTCTTATCTCTTACTGTTTTGTTCACTCCCCTTCAAAGGAATGCATCTTAGACTGCATCACTGCAGATGTATGTGTGATGCCTTGACCCTGTGAATTCAGGATGTCAGGATACCTGTGGAAATATATATATAAATACATATATATATATATATATATATATATATATATATATATATATATATATATATATATATATATATATATATATATATATATATATATATATATATATATATATATATATATATATATATATATATATATATATATATATATATATATATATATATATATATATATATATATATATATATATATATATATATTTGTGTGATGATTACAGTAAAAGTTGGATTGAGGACAACAACTAATCACTTTGATTATTTCTCCGTCTTTTAAGCAATAGGAAAATGCAGGGTGCAACATTCTTCTACCAGTTCTCCTTCGCATGACTGGTTTGATGCTGTTCTTATGGAAGATTATGAATTGCTGTCTGTGACACATGATTGATTTGCTGTGAATGTGGACTTCTATTGTTGATGGATCAACACAGATCGCAGACCACTGGAGAATCAGGAAGAAGAATTTGAATGTGGACCATTTGGTATGAATTATGCATTCCTATAAAAAGTAGTTCAAAGTTTGTGTGTTATTCAAAAGATATTCTCCTGCCTTAATGTAGGATGTTTTATGCTTACAGACTAAAGGGATAGCCACGAATTTGATCATTGTGTCTAGACAGAATCTTCAAAACATTGTGTAAAAAACAGCAGGCAGCTCTGTGTTTGGTGTATAATCAATTCAGTTGTGTTCTGGAAATTGTGAAGCTTTTACTAATTTGATCATTCTGTTCCTTTAGTTGAAATAAAAGTGTTATATCTTGAGAATTTTGTAACTCAATAAATGTTTAGGTTAACGCCCACTGAAATAATTTAAATATTGGAGTCAGATAACACGAGGATGCATTTTCCAAAATGAACCATTGAGAAGTGACCACTGAAGCTGATCCGTGCCTGCATTCTTTCCAAAATATGTTTCAGAGCAAAGAAAAGAACACTAACAATATACATACTTTTTAATATTCTATTTTATACAAGGAGATGCATTCATGGTACAGCTCAGCCGGACAATTATGACATACATACAATACAACCAGGCTGCCTGCCGATTCTGACGGCGACCTGGAAGTGTGCATTAGGGTTAAGGATCATCAGACATCAAACTCATTAAATCCAGTACACTCGACAGCACAAGTAGGGATGCTGATATCATATAAGGTATGGACAGGGTTGGACGAGGGGATCCGTTCCGAGGGATTAAGGCAGTCGCAGCAGCGTGGGTCACGACACATCCAAATGCTATTTCCGGGTTGTGTTTGCATATTTAAGCATTTAACCAAGAACATTTTAGCCATTATTTGTTGCCAGGGTCAGAAATCTACACAGGAGCCTTCAAAATCTCTTATGCGGGCCCGTCCCATAGAATAAGTGAGGCTATGACTCATTTTTAAACAATCAGAATTTAAGTTGGCATCACAAGGCCCTCTTCAAGGTGTACGAAAAAAATCAGCATTTATACATACTATGATTGGATAGTTAGTGTATTAGCCAGCGCGAGCTAACTGCATCTGTAAGAAGTTGCACAAGCAAATTTTTCCAACTTTCTACAAGATGGCGCTGTCACGCGGAAGCCAGTGGCAGTAGCTCTGTCCACTCTTATTTGTTTTTCGTGTTTTAGAGCACTTCCATCTTTTTTTTATTACATTTTAATATTTTTTAATACATTCCTTTTTACTTTGCTTTTACCTTGTACTTTTTGATTTGGTGTTTTTGCAACTTTCTTTGTTCTGTTAGCCTGGCTTCTTTCTGCTGCTTCTTTTTTGGAGCCATTCAGCCATGCCTACGCTCTCATGGACATTGGACTAGGTGTTGCGATGCGCAGCACAATGTATTAACACCTCAATTACCACTGGTAATTCGGAGCCGGACAAAAGTGCCGGGAGAAGAAGCAACGCTTTTGACCAACCATTCCATCATGGGACAAGATGGAAGAGCTGTAGGCGCTTACGAGGCCGGAAGCGGAGCTCTGCTGCTGTTTTCTCTTCAGCTCCAGACTACTGAGGAAATTCGCGGATGAGCTTGGAGGAGTGACTCTGCATATTCTCTGCCTCTGTCCACGTCTGCAGAGGGTCCCCATCTTGTGGAGGACTTCCTCTGTGTGATTCCAGTTTTTGACCAACTTTACAACATCTTTTTGAGTTTGTATCCGTTTTAGCTACCGCAACCAAGATGGCACCATTCAAGTGGCAGCCGGCGGCCGTAGCTCCGTCCACTCTTGCTCGTTTTGTGTTTTTGCTGCTTTCTTTTTTGGTGATTCTTAGTGATCCCATTTACTTTGATTTGCTTTGTGCTATTGTTTTGTTGTTCTGTCTAATCACCCTTGCTACTGCCACAATGAAATTTCCCAAATACAGGATGAATAAAGTTATCCAATCCAAATATATTATATAGATTTTGCCAAACCTAAATGCCCAAAGTCTAATAAAAAGATTTTGTGTCAGATGTACTGTCACATCGATTTTCAAGAGGACTTTTCAGGACAAGCTAAAGTAAGCTCCGCCCCTAGAAAGCCTGTCACAACCGGCTCCAAGGAACACAGCATAATGTATTGCTGGGGAGTCCTTTTATTTGCCACAGATCACCGTAGTGTTTGGAGAAATACTGGATTTGTTGATTTGACTTGCCTAACCAAAACAGCTCCCTCCCCCCATCCCTCTGCCTCTCTCTCAACCCGAGAACTGTGAAGCTGAAGAGCTAATCAACCACATGTCCAACTGCCTCCGATCATGGAACAAATGATATGAATTCAATGTATGCTTAAGCAAATTGCAATACCTCTTCTGGAACCAATCATTTTTTTAATGAGAGGTATCACTGTATTATTCAAATGATTCCTGCTTAATGCTTTGCTATCTTCAGGTTTCTCAGAAGAAGAGTATGGAATTAGATATGATGATAGAGAGAATATGTGATGCATGACAATGATTCCTTAAAAGGACCTCCCACAGAAATTATGAACAGAGATAACCATTGAACTCAAAAGAAAGAAAGATGGCATGGATGCCTTGATATTTCTTAATGAAATATACTGTAAAACTTATCGACACATCAACCGGTGTGGAAAAACTAAAATAAGTAGGAATTAATGCATTTTATAAAGTTAGAGGCTAAGGGGGTAAAATAAACATCCGTCGGCAAACATACGGGGACTTTACGATTAAACATTCATTTTCTTAACCGCTTATCCTCACTGGGCTCACGGGGGGTGCAGGACCTATCCCAGCCGACTTCGAACCCCAACAACCTTCCTGCTATCCATATTGGGGGCTGTAGGAAGAAACCGGAGTACCTGTTGAAAACCCACCAATGTTCGGGGAGAACATGCATACTCCATACTGAGGTCGACATAGGATTGATCCTTCAACCCCAGAAATGTGAGGCCAATGAGCTAACCACTTGTTCACCATCCTCAGATCATGGAACAAATTATACTTATTCAATGTAATCTTCTTCATCCGAAAAATCCACATTAAAAAAACACTTTTGGAACCAATCAATTTTGTAATTAGAGGTATCCGTCACGTTATGTTGGGATTTTGGTGGAGGTGTGTGCGTGTTTTCCTAGTGTGTGCAGTCAGGGTCATAATTGTCTCTCCAGGCTCCCCTTCCATATGTGACCAGGTATGTTTGATTGATAATTATCCCTTGTTTGTCTTTTTATATGTTGCATCCTGGTATGCCTGATTGTCCGATTATTATTCCTGTATCCCGTGCTGCTTAGGTTTTTTTTTTGCCTTTTGTCGGTGTGATTTATTTTGTCACTTTTGTATTCACCATTGTTTGTGGTTAAAAGCTTAAGTTTTGCACCAGCAATTTTTGCCGCCTTTTTTCCTGCATACTGGGTTTAACTTTACCACTTAGCTGACCCAAAAACATGACAGTATCACTGTATTATCCAGATTATTCATGCTTGATGCTTTCCTCTGTTCATGTTGAGCAGAAGAAGAGTAAAGAATTAGAGATGGTAATGGAGAGAACAGGTGATGCATGACAATGATTCCTTAAAAGGATTTCCTACAGAAATGATAAACAGAGATGGTCTGAGGTGAGTTTCGATGGGATTCCTGACCATGGAACTCAAAAGAAAGAAAGAGGGCATGGGTTCCTTTATGTCTTAAAATACTAAACGGTGGAATTTAAGAATACACATCAACAGGGGTGTAAAAATAAGTGGGTATCGGTGCTTTTTATGAAGGTAGAGGCTAAGGGAGTAAAAGAAAGATGTGATCTGCAAACATCCCGGTACTTTGGGATCAACCAATATAGAGCAAATTATATTCAAAGGCATTATGGGTAGTTGTTGAACCTACTGTACGGACCACTGTATAAAATGTTATTCTCTTTGTATGTGCTTATTTCTTCCTTTTGCCAAGCTTATGACCGAAGACCTTACACTCTCATTAATTCAAGAGTATTAACTCAGCTCCCATGGGGCAATCTTTCCTTTGCCAAGTAGAACTCCTTGTTTTTTCCCTGCAAAACCAGTTTAAAAGGTGTCTCTGTCAACTCTAGTCACACACAACACATGAGCAGCTAAAGGAAGGAGCATGCTGCACAATCAGCTCTAGGTTTTGAAGAGGATATCATATATGAACCTGGTAAGTCAATGTTTCTCATTTACCACAGGACTCAATTTATATAGTAAATGAAGTAAATGCTTTTCATTGGAAGTTTTATAATAGCTATTATGATCTAATTTTCTATGTAAATATCTATTGCTATCACATATACCATGAAACAAATTCATTTGACTGCCTCATAATAGCTAATTGAAGTGAATTGTCTCAACATTGGAAAATTGTTATAATTGCAGTGACCCCACAAAGCATTTTTTCAAAAAAAGTTTTTAAAAAAAGCAAAGCAAGAGAATAATCAAATTTCAAATTTTTAATTCAGATTTCTAAATGAAATCCAACAATATTTTCACAATATTAGAATCATACAGTATAATTTCAATGAAGACTTCGGAGTGCCTTTGGAGTGTCTCAGGCTCATTAAAGTGTAAGAACTAATTAAATTAGTTTACAAGGAATAACATCTACTTGGTTTAATACATGTAATCAACATTTATTGAAGGACAGGTTGACTCCACTTATTTGTAATAACAATATATTTCATTCAAACTGTATCAATAGCAAATAAATTATCGTCATCGAACCATCATCTTTGAGAAGAAATGGTTCAGTATTGGGAGTTAAAAGGGAGATATGGATATAGTGGAAATGGTTTAATATTTTTTTCTAACAGTTTCAAATTAACATACAACAATGCCAATATTATTTTTTCTGAGGAACTAATATAATACAATCGTGGAAATATCTCCCTAAACAAATACAGTGCACATTGTCTCATTTTCAATTGTGCGTATGTTGTACTGGCTAAATTCAGTAGTTATTTTTTACGTTTATTTTGTTTTTAGCTAGTTTTATCAACTGTAAAAGTTTTATTTAGACAGCACTATAAAGCAATGTTCTGCGCTGCTTCATTAATTAGTGAAGGTTTTCTAATAAAATCCCAAGTTAGAGTGTTTCGTGTATCCTTTCAACAAGATTAGGAGTTACCCCCATAATTGCTCAATCAGCTAAATCATGGGTCAGCAACCTTTAACACCGAAAGCCATTTGATCGGCTTTCCACAGAAAAGAAAACACTGTGATCCGCTTTTTGACATTTAAAATTATTTTATTTACGAATGCATTTATTAAATAGGAAGAAAAAATATTTTAACAAAACAACAACAACTTCCCTTTCGTGCTTTGGGGTTCACCTCAGCCGTGCACTTACTAATGCTTTAACGACACTTTCGAAGATGTGATATAATCTTTTCTAAAATGAAGATAATACTGTATATATTGCTTTTTCTTATCTTTACATTTTGTATAAACAACTAAAATGTGTTGCTTATGAAATCCACAAAGTGCTACAGAGAAAATACAATTTTGTCTATGTAATAAACACATTTTGAACATTTTGAATTCTTGAGAAAATAATACAATGTCTGAATATCTCTTTCAAATAGATTAAAAAGCTGAACTTAAATTATCCATGTAGCAAACAAAAGCAAAAAAAAAATGCCTAGTGCCGTCATCCTTATATCGCCTTTGGGCTTTCAGAGAATGTATTGGAGCCTTGACCTAAAATAAAAATAATAATTGGGGGAAAAACACTGTGTCATTATACAATGAAAAATTAATATTTGCAATATATCTGCATAAATATTTATTTTATTTGGCTAATGAGATCTCCATTCCTGGACCTCATTATATTATATTTTGTCCATCAATGCTTATTAAATAATTCCAAATTGTCTGTTAGCTTCCTTTCGTGTCTGTCCCCCTGGTCGCACTGCTTCCAGGTGTGTGTTTTCATATTTAAGCATCTAACAAATCACATTTCAGCCATTATTTGTTGCCAGGGTCAGAAATCTGCCTCAAGACCTTCAAAATGACTACTGCGGGCTCTGCTGCATTTAGGACTGTTGCTTTAACCAATCAGAATTCGATTTGGTGACACCAAGGCCTTTTCGAAGGCATAGGGATGTGTCATTGCCTTCTCGAAGGCGTAGGGATACATTATTGCCTTCTCGCAGGCATAGGGATATGTCATTGGCTTCTTGCAAGCGTAGGGGTACGTCATTGCCTTCTCGCAGTCGTAGGGAAACATCATCACTTTCACCAACTATGATTGGCTAGTGATAGAGTAAGCGGACCAAAGCCAAGGTGAGCCAGCCAAAGATCGCAAAATCCACACACAATGGCCGACTCAGGAAAACAAATGGATTTGGTTGCAGATTTGCTGACAAAGCCATTTTCCAGACTGACTTTTCCAGAAAAAATGGACATCATTAAGAAAGGACGCTCAACCCTGAAGCTAGCAAGCCTGTTACAGCCGGGAAAAGGCTGTGTCCGCCACTTTCAGTTACCTAACTATGAGCACTACTCCTGGCTCGCGGGCTATGAGGCACAATTGCTGCTTATTAGCCACCGATGGACATGGTGTTTGGAGCAACACTAGATTTGCAATTTTGACTTGTTTAACCAAAGCAGGCTCGCGAGCTATGAGGCACAATTGCTGCTTATTAGCCACCGATGGACATGGTGTTTGGATCAACACTAGATTTGCAATTTTGACTTGTTTAACCAAAGCAGCAACGAGACACCAACACACTGCCGGACACTTACAAGCAACAGTTCTCTGCAAAACTTTTTGGGAGACCCGACTGAAGTTCAGTGAGCAAGTGCGCAGGGAAATGGGGCGCCACAACAAAAAGGTAAAGAAAAACAGGGAAATCTTAAAAAGTTTGATAGACTGTAAACTTTCCTTTCTGGGACACGATAAAAGCGCTGCATCCCCATACAAAGGAAATTATGTAGAATTTCTTTCTCTCAATTCTGAGAGAAACACGGATTTCCATTACCACCTGTCCTCGAATAAAGTGTTTAGTAGCACATCGGGCAAAATACAAAACAACCTGAGCACTGCTATTGCTGAAGTGATGGAGGAAGAAATGGCCAGGGAAATATTAGTACTGTTTGTCTCTGTAATGGTTAATGATTCTGGTTGGTGTGCTGACGGATTTAAAGCACATCTGGATGATTTTGAATTTAGTTTTTTGCTTCACACATTCTCATTAAGAGTAAATGTATGATGAATACAGAGTAAATGTATGATGAATGATAATAATTTGTACATAATTCTAACACAGGCATTTTGGAGCATTCAGATGTGTTTTTTTTTTCAATACTACAGAACAACAAACTGGATGTACAGTTTTGTCCTGCAAGAGTAAAAGAGTCTTGTGACAGAGTTGAGCGTGAGAGGAGCCGATATGAGGAAATCACGTGGCCACTGAACGCAGTGTGAGTGCACCAAGCGCACGAAGAGGTCAAGCGCAAGATTTTCTCACGCATTACCACCAACTCCACGACAGGATTCTGAACAATATTACTTGCCAGTCCACGGACCAGATTTCAAGAAGACAAAAGACTGATGTTTCTCTTACTTCACGACATGCAGAAGTTTTGGGAATACCAGAAAACTTTCCCAAATGCAGCCTTCTCCATCTTAACACAAATTTTTTGATCAGCCATTACAATCAGTTCTGTTCTAAGAACAGAATTGATTGTAATGTATGCTACAGATGATTTTCCAGGAAAATCTCCTCTTGATCTCCTTGACTTCCTTCAGCAGAAAAATCTGAGTGAGAGCATGGGGCAGCTGTATGCAATAGTGGGTTTGACAGTGAGTGACCATCCCCATATCCACTGCTTCTGCAGAACGGACATTGTCAGCCCGAAACACAATCAAAACGTATGCCAGAAATACAACTGGACAGACTCAACTGTCAGCATATCTTTGATGGCGAAAGAAAATAACTCCTTGATGGCGATTGAAAATAACTCCTTGATGGACCTGAAACGCACGTCTAATCTGTACCACAGAGTACAGTGGTACCTCGATTTATGATCGTAATCCGTTCCGAGACTGTGATCGTATGACAAGCATATCGTAACTCTTGCGGACATTTCCCATTGAAAATCGTTCCAACCCTCTGAAAAAAAACACCAAAATATTGGATTGGAAAAAAGTTTTTTTTCTTCTAATTCACCCTTTATTGACAAAGTAATAA
This sequence comes from Stigmatopora nigra, assembly GCF_051989575.1. Taxonomy (NCBI): domain Eukaryota; kingdom Metazoa; phylum Chordata; class Actinopteri; order Syngnathiformes; family Syngnathidae; genus Stigmatopora; species Stigmatopora nigra. The sequence continues at coordinate 2,204,908 of NC_135525.1, read as the reverse complement.
ATAACGCGTGGTTTAATAGTAATAAAATGTGTTTAATAGATGTAAAATTAGAAGCATTTCGCAGAGGGGAGAGACAAGGAACAAACACATTTAAATCAACTTGGATAACAATATACAGACACTCAATTTTAATGTAAATTCACAAATAACTGATTTCTAAATTTGTTTTAATCTTTGTTTACCTTGGTCCTACGGGTTGACCCCACCCGGACGTTTTGCCGGAGTCTCCAAAACGAACGCATCAAGAGTTTTTTGTTTTTGCCTACCCTTCAAAATATTTCGATAATGACGCACACAAATATCATCACAATACGCGTAATCCAAGCTTTAGAATTGGCGCGCCACATCCCTTGTAGGTTTTCTTTCTTGATATCGTGTCTCTTGAAGGCACGCGTGTTCTCCGCATTGTGAACTAGTAGTGGCTTAATTTTACAGTCACCGCTCGCATTTGCACACAACGTTAGCGTTAAGCGGTCCTTCATGGGTTTGTGTCCCGGTAATGCCTTCTCCTTTGCCACGATGAATGTCCGCCTGGGCATCTTTTTCCAAAAAAGACCAGTTTCATCACAGTTGAAAACTTGCTGGGCGAGGTAACTTTTCTTGGCGATAATCAAGGCAAATGTCTTGATGCGTCCTTCTATTAAGGAGCTCAGTAACATGTACCCCACTCTCATATTTTTCAATTATTTCGCGTTTCATGTCCATTGCTTACCTGATATGCAAATGTAACCAACGCGAGGGGAAAAGCGGGCGGGTGGGGAAATGCAAAGTCCGCCCAGTGGTCGTAGAAATATTTTATACACAAAAGAGATATAAAAAAAAGACAGTGCCACGGCCACCTAGCTTGGTCGCATCACGAAATTTTGATCGTATCTCGGGCAAATTATTCGATCAAAATTTTTGTCGTAAGACAAGAATGTCGTATATAATGAGCGGTAATATGACAAGGTTCGACTGTAATTGAAAGCTTCTTGAGTAAAGAAAGGAGAATGGATTTTGTGGATGAATAAAAATAATTGTTGGTGAGTAAAATGTCTATTTTCCTTAATAATAATTCATTTTTTTAGGTTATAATTGATTATTTTATGCGTCGCAGCTGTTGCTGCATTAAATGTTTTATTGCGATAAAATACTTATTGAGGGTTGGGATTCACACACCACTACTGAAGGCTTAAATGTGAAATGCACGGCCCACCACTGCATTTAGCTGCATTAAACGCCCTAATTGCCCTTGTCAAATATGTGAGTTTTAAGCTAAATTTCTCTTCATGTTTATGCCTTTAAGGTAATAGAAAACAACCTCATTTAGTTTATTGATTGACATCAATTGCTTGATGCTTACGCAATCCAAAATATTCTAACAGCAGTGGTCCGTGAATTTTCTAGTGACGGCTTCAGCTATGTCTGAATCAATCGAACCCTCAAAAACTATTTTATGGCTATAAAACCTCTAATGCAGCTACAGCTGCGACACATAAAAAATCTTCAATAATTGCCTCATACAATTGAAATATTATTAAGGATTATAGACATATTTCACTCACCAAAAATCCCTTTTAACTGTACACAATATTGATCCTCCTTTCTATCCTCCTTCTTTTCTAACGCCATCGAAACTAATAATGAGAGTCGAGCCTATCCTTTCGTATTTCTGGCAAAAGTTTTTATTCGATTTAGTGCTGAAAATGTTCGTTCCCGGTTGTGACAGGCTTGCTTGCTTTAGGGTTTTCCGACCTTTCTTAATGATGTCCAGCTTTTTTTTTCCTGAAAAGTCTGTCTTGAAACTGGCTTTGAAAGTAAATTTTCAAACAAATCTGTTTCTTCTCCTCCTTCAGCCATTGCGGGTTGACAAAACCACTATTAAATCAACACAAATTTATTTGCTTGCACTTGCTCCAGATACCGTTTGGTAGCCCTGGCTAGTCCACTCTCTCACTAGCCAATCATAGTTGGTGAAAGTGCCTGCGCCTGGGAGAAGTCCCTGCCCCTGGGTGAAGCCCTTCGTATCACCAAATCGAATTCTGATTGATTAAAGCAGGGGTCTCAAACTTAATGAGTTGGGGTGAGACTGGGCCGCATCAGGATTTCCACAAGAAAGGCGCTGATAAAACATTTCAACGTTATCAAATATCGTTATTTTTTCACAAAAAATAATGAATTAAATAAAGTAACTTAAAGATGAATACAAAAATAAATCAATCAGAAATAAAAAAATAATGAGCATACAGTCGATATACAGTGGCTGGCTAAGTAGAGAAAACAAATTATTTTTATTCCGTTTCAAATATTTGTATTAACAGCTCTTTAACCTTTAACTTTCTGAACTTGAATAGAACATTGAACATAAAAAATCCCGAACACGGCTTCTCTTGCCTACTTCTTGCTGCTAGAGACCTGGCAGTGCTTCTTCTCACTAAGCTGAGTCACATTTGGCATGAGGGAGGAAGCAGTGGAGACCCTCAATAGAGCTTGAAGATGCTCATCAGTAAGTCTGGACCTATACTTAGACTTATTGAAGTTCAAGGTGGAGAAGAGTTTCTCACACAAGTAAGTATGTGCTCCCAAAAAGGCACATGGTCCGCTTGAACATTCAGGAAAGATCAGGGAAGCTTGGGGTCAACTCTCTCCAAAATTGCCCAAGCTTGTCGGCTTCTCCACTCACCTCCCTGAACTTGGCTTTGAGTGCAGAGTTACACTGCAGGTCAATGAGCTCCATTTGAAGCTCAGGAGGGGCATCTTGCACATCAATGGAGAAGGGGTCCACAAAAATTTGAAATGTGGCTTTGTGTATCTTGAAGTCTGCAAATCTGTGATCAAATTCCACCTCCAGCTTCGAAATGGCCTCCACATATTTCTCACCACTGAATGGTGTGCCTGCATCCACATGAGCCTTGCATACTGGGAAATGGCAAAGGTTTTTTTCTGAGAGAGCTGGTCTTTCTACAACACAAGTTTAGTGCAGAATGCTCTCACGTTGTCATAGGCAGCACTGACAAGTCGCCCCTGGCCTTGTAGCTTCTTGTTCAGTACATTAAGCTCATGTGTGATATCAACAAGAAAAGCTAAGTCCATGAGCCATTTGGGATCACTTAGCACGAAACAGCAACCCCATCTATCTCCATGAAGTCTTTTACTTCTGCTCTCAACTAAAAAAAATCTCTTTAACACGTTTCCCCTGCTGAGCCAACGTACCTCAGTGAAGTAGAACACATCCCCATAATCTGACTCCATTTCTTCTAAAAATGCACGGAACCTTCTGTGCTTTAAGCCCCTGGATCTGATTTGGTTGATCCATTTCACAACGACGGACAACATTGTCAAACTTCAGGCATCTGCTGCAAAGGGCCTGCTGATGGATCATGCAGTACAGAGCTATGCCCTCCTCCACACCCTCCTCTTCCATTTTTTTAACAAGTACTACCTGTCCATTCTTCCACCCCATCATTTATGGGGCTCCATCAGTTTTTATTCCAACAAAGCTCTTCCATGGCAAACCGGCATTCTCAATGGCATCACACAGCTGGTGAAATAATTCCTTAGTGGTGGTCTGGCCATGCATTGGAATTATTGCGAGCAACGCCTCCATCACTTCAAAATTGACATCAACACCATCGACATATATTGCGAGCTGGGCAGTTTCTGTGATGTCTGTGGTTTCATCAAGAGCCACTGAATGTACACTGAAACATTGTGTTTTCTCACACAGTTGATCATAAATGTCACTTGAGGTCAGAAATGCGCTCTACCACAGTGTTGGCAGAAAGGCTGATGTGGTTGAACTCACTTTTCTTTTCTGGACAGACAACACGTGCATCCTGTAATTTGCACTTTTTGATAAATTCAACTGTGAATGGATTTCCTGCTTTAGCAATCAGCTCACAAACGGCGTAGCTAGCTTCGACTGCTGCATTACTTTCTTTGGTAGCCTTCTTGAAGAAATCCTGTTGCCTCAGAAGACACACACACACACACGCACACACACACACACACACATGCACACACACAACCCTACATACATCAACATGATCTATCAAATGAATTTTCAGAATCCTGGTACTTTGGCAGACCATTAGATAAAGTAATGAAGTTTGTTATTTTGCCTCTTTTAATGTTGTCTTTTCCCCTCCATCTTACCTTCAGGTGCCTGTTGGTCATTATGGAAGAAACCTCAAGAACAGATCCTCCATTCATTTCAACTGCCTTTGGTATTGTCAACACAACTTAGTATATTCTTTTCACATACCAAAGTCACCTAGCCAAAAATAAGAATACATACACAATATACGCGTGTTAGTTCTTGTTTTGGCTGGAGGCCCAACTGCCGTTGTGGTGGCATTGACTTCGGTGGCAAATCTAACATGGTTTGGCCGTGGTAACACCTGAGGGGATAAGCCAAAAGTCCACCACCAGATGCAGATCTTATTTTTTTCCACTCAAGTTTGCCAGTGTTACTGTTTGTTTGCCATTCCTACTGATGTGATTAAAAAGGTTGGAGGATCCCAGCCTAACTTGTTTACAAGCATCACTTTTCTAGGCAAATCGTAGATTTGTTAAAACATGTGGGCTAAATGTATATCTTTGGTTAAATTGTTGATGAAGGAACGGAAAGCCATGTATGGAGTGTCAAAAGGACCAAATTAAATTCACACTGACAAGGAAGGCTAGACTGGAAGCTGTGCGATCGGGAGAGATGTCCCACATACAATCCTATACACTGCTCTCTGTAAAATTTGCAAAACATTTTTCCCCTTTCTTTAGTTTTGGGATGATTCCATCCCCATAGAAAAGGAGCATATTTTTGGTTGTCTTCTTTGTCGCTTCAATGTAGAATAATGAAATGCACATTTCAGGTTTAGCTTGACCAAAGCAGATACAGTCGTTCCTCTACTTTTGAAATTAATTGGTTCCATAACTCTTTTTGTAACTTGAATATTTAGTAATTAGAGCAGTACATCATATGTAAATTCCGTAATTTGTTCCACGGTCCTCAAAAAACTACCTAATAAACCCTTTTAAAATTATCAGTCTCCCAATTTTGTATGAAAGATGTGAGAAACATACAAAAAAAATGAGAAAATGATGTGTTTGTGTGTGAATGTGTATCTTTACATTGTAGCATAGGAAAGGAGTGGGGGGTTTGATTTGCAGATATTTACTTCATTCCTTGAAATTATTTGAAGTTGTGCTACTACTTTCATGCACGAGAAGCTTCGCTCAATATTTCTCTCTCTCTGTTTGCCTGGTCCGCGGCACAAACTATTGGTAGGGAAATGATTTTTAGACCCCTTTACTGTTGCTAAAAAAAGATAATGCTCATAAAGCGTGAAAGTACACGTGTATGTAATTAGGTTCGCTGCTGCTAAGTGTAAACAATCACTATCACTATCTATGAGGTTTGCCATTAAACATCTACGCATCAGGTAAGAAAAAACACACCATTCTGGATTTTCACTTTTTGCCGCTTTATTACATTCAGTGAAATAGATGACATGTACGTCTCAACTCTAAAGGGATGGGTGGATTATACAATTGAGACGTGTGAATGTTTTTGTCTCTATGCGTGCAAGTGAGTTGAATCTTTAGCCTTGCATATGTATACCAAAATACATTTTATGAAAGTAACAACAGGTTCATCATCAAATTCATAGTTTTCATTAAAAGGTATTCAAAGTCAGCACAGACTCAATCATTGCTAAAAGCCAAAACAGATGCAGACACTAAAATGGATTGAATCATACTTGTCTGTAATATCTCAGGAAACAAGATACAAAATCTACTTTGCAAAATAACGGGCTAGGCGCAACACAGGGGTCAGTGCTCGGTCCCCCGCTCTTCAGCCTTAACATATGAATCACCTGCCAAATGCATGGCGATGACATTGTTCTATATGTCCATGCAAAAATCCCAACTACATTTAAACATTTCTCAGAGCTGCCAACTTCTCCGGAATTGTAGTTTAATCCAGACAAGTAACGCAAAGTTTAGGACTTCTGACAACCTCCCTAAACTCCGGAAAACCCCCCAAATTGTTACCTATATTATTTTGAAGCAACCATTTTGGAAAGGTGCCAAATTTCCAATTTAAAAGACTCCTAATACACAACATTAACTTCCGCCCACTAATGTATCCATTAGATTCAACTGCCCAGATGAATTCAGTAACACAAGTGTATTGTGAATCATCGGAGTTACAAGTTCAGACGAATGTAGCGATTAACACCGTGCTCTAACTCCAAATCGTCCACTTTGTTTACAATGGATCTGACGTTGGAAAAATATATGCTCGGCAGCAGAGGTCTGAGTGGTTGTTTCCTGAGCTTACACAACAGGCCCGCTTAACAGGTTTGCTTTCCTCTTCTTTCCGACGCCTTCTCCTTCACCCACCGGGACCCGATAACAAACCAAGAAGCCGCTTCTAGTGTCCCATCCCCACCGGTATGTTACGTTCCAGATGAAAGTCACTATAAACCGTATTTTGCTGCTTGTCACCGATGTTTAATAAGTCCACACTGTTATAGCCGAATTTAATGTCCGGTTTTAACGAACAACTTGCTACAAGAGTCACAAAACAAATGTAAAGAGTGCACAAGTAGAGAGAACCTCTGACCGCTGCTCACGTTGTCGCCTGCATTCAATTGGTCAACATGGCTGTCTTCCCAGGAAACTTAAACCCTATTGAGCATCAGAGCGGCATCCTCAAATAGAGGGTCGGGGAGTGCAAAGTCTTTAAAATCCAACAGCTCTGAGAGTGGTAAAGGACCCTGTTAATCTGTGGTGGCTAAGAGGGTTAAGGCAATGCAGGAAAAAATGGTAGTCACACAAAATATGGACATTTTGGACAATTTTGGAGATTTTCACTTGGTGTACTCACTTTAGTTGGCAACATTTCACATACAAAATGATATTTTGAAGATACAACAATTTTCTGTCATTATCTAACCCTTACCATGACTATTTTAAATTGTATCAAATTTTAATTTCTTCCCATTAAAAGATATAATAATTATAAAATGCAGAAATAAGAGGGATGTATTCAACTTTGTGGGTTACTGTATAAATTTGGTAGATCCATACCGCAGTGTGGTGACTCCGCAATAGTCGATCCCCGCAGTGGCGCTGTATAACTGTATATTTTTATACAATAACACTTAAAATTCATACTGCTTTGCCTAGCTGATAGCCAATATATTACGACAGTTATGTACGTAACTACAGTTCTATGAATCCCAAATGACCGCTAGAAGCCATGCTAAAAGTAATGAATGATCCCTCCATGCATGTGCAATGCAAGTGCCAATACCAAAAAGTGACCTGTGAACCTCAATATAATTTCATGGGTATTCGGGCGATTCGCCGAAAGACGTTTTGCCGACGTACGTCTGGCCGAAGGACAGTTCACAGAGTGCCCGTTGGGCCAAACGGATAGCCAGTCAAATGGACGTTGCGCCAAAACGGGATTCGTGCGCTCGCCCCGCCCTGGGTCGTGTGTGTACATGTTTTTCAACCTCGACCCGCGGGCCATATACGGCCTGTTCCAGATATCATTCATTTAAGAATCACAAGGGCATTCAGAACAGTACGTGACAGAAGAAATAGTATAAAATAGTATAAATCCTACTCCAGAAAATTTACACCAGCATAGAAAACGTTTCTCAGCAAATCATTTTGAGTATATATTTATTAAAATAATGGTAATTTATTTAAAATTAAACAAGAAGTAAAAGTGTGTTCCATGGCATTTTTAGGTCTGTCCAAGGCACTTAAAGTTTCACATAAGTCTTGTAGTGTTGTTTTTTCTCAGTGTCAGGCACGTAGCTCCAAGAAAATGGCTACAACTTTAAACGCAAGGATAAAATAAAAATATAAAACATTGGCAGGTAATAATTAATTGTATTTAGAAATATGTCCAGCGGGTGGAAGTACTGCATCACAAAATCTAATACTCAAAGAACATGTGATCTGATATTTTAAGATTAAAGAAGGCCGTGTTATGGAGCCTAGTTCTATCACTGATGATTTTGAAAAGGCTGCAATAAGTAGTATAAAAAAGCATTTTACAAACTCCCAGACATCTGGATGCTTTTTCCATTTCGGCCAATGCCTTTGGAGAAAAATTCAGGCATGTAGCCTACAACTGACATTCTACATTGAAACGTGCCAACCTTCAACAGAATGCTGAAGTGAAAATACCAATTTTGACTTTGGGGAGAGGTCAAAAACAGGCAGTTACACATAAAAAGGGCCAGAGGATACCCATGAAGCAGTGGCACAAATGACCATTTGGGGAACGCCCTTTAAGGCAAACCAAAACCCAGTATTGCCCCTATACAACATAGTGCACATTGTAAGGGGGCACCCAGTCACTACTGTGCAATAGAACGATAACAATAATGATTGTGAAATAAGTTTTTCAACAATAAAAAGAAAATGGGGCGGCACGGAGGTTGAATGGTCACAGCATGGGCGGGGGCCTGGGTTCAAATCCAGGTTGGTCCATCTGTTTGGGTTTTCTCTGGGTACTCTGGTTTTCTCCCACATTCAAAAGACATGCTTGACAGGCTGGTTGGACACTTTAAATTGTCCTCTTGGGATGAGTGTGCGTGTGAATGCGTACTTGTGCTCTGCGATTGGCTGGCCACCAATTCAGGGTGTTCCCCGCCTCTTGGCCAAAGTCAGCTGGGATAGGCTCCAGCACCCCCAAAATCCTAGTGAGGATAAAGCGGTTCAGAATATTAGATGAGATGAGATTTTAATAATAAACTTTTAATAAAAATTCAATAGTTTTAAACAGACAAACGCTTATGGGAATAAGATGACAACTGTTTTTTGGTTAGCAATAGAGGGTAACATGGAGCACAAATGCGAAAGGACAATTACATTGCCAAAAGGAGTGAGAATGGGATGCAGGACAACACAGATCCACTTCACTAAAAGATCAAAGTGAATTCTCCTTGGTGATTTTTACTTTTTTAAAATGCCTCATAAACAGCTGTGCAAATAGCAGCCTTATTGAAAATGCCCTTTACCCAATGTCCTCATTTGAGGACATTCTGTAATATTTTTCTTTTCATTCTATGTAAATATTCTGAAAACGTTGCAAAAATCTAAAACTTTTTATCTTGGGTTAAAATGGGTTAAGTTCATCCAACTCTTTTCTATATATATTTTGAAAATGGCTGTATGTGAGGTAAATTTATACATTTTCTTTTTCTGAGGCTGAAAAATATTCTGCTTGCCAATGTTGATGATGTCTTCAGTTGATTATTTCATTTATTTCATATTGCACAGGAACTTTTGGTTTGAAGGCAAATTTATAAAAATAGACATGCCTGTCAAAAAATTTGCAGCCTTTACTTTTGATAGTGTAAAGGAGTGAGTTGTCTTATCTTTTATTACACAAAAGAACAACACAAATATTTTTAAATCATCATATTTTATATTCGATTTTCTTATAAAATAAGATAACATAATTACTTTCATATTTGAATAAGGAGGAAAATAATTTATTTTACTTATTTAAAAGAAAAAAAGATGATACATATCGTGATAATTATCAATATCGTCTGATATTTTTTTAAATCTTGTAAACGATTTTCTCCATATTGCGCAGCTCTAGCACCCAGTCATGAAAATTCACACTAGAATTCACATAAGTATATGGGGCCCTAAAGGGGCACCCCAACTCCGGACTGACCCTAAATTTACCAGGTGGAGTGAAATTCTGTGCAAAAGGCAAAGGCTGACTGATAAGTAAGCCAGCCCAACTTGGGCACATAGGAGACCTTAGGTCACCATGTGACATTAAAGTCTCCAGTGCATCGCAATACATACAACAGACAAAACCAGAGTGCGTGCAACATGCTGAAATGCTATGTAGGGTAATGGCAAGCAGGACCACAGCAAGCGCAATGGCTAGCCCCGGACAATGTTCCCTCTAAGCTGCGCAACTGCGCACTGGTCGCACACTCAGTGCAGAACAAAACCTATCCAGCCCAGTCAACGCACTGCAAATGAACTAGATATATGCATTGTTTGTATCATTCTGCTGTGTAATTGAGTGAGTGGCATGTGTTCAGCCATACAATTACAACCAATAAGGGCATTGACAGTATACTACTTGCGCATGTACAGTGCAGCGGAGTTAAGTGATGATAATTCTCACCCTGCTATTGTGAATGTGATATGTCGACTCCCCAAGCAAAAGTAAGAAAGAATTGCTCCTCTTTTAAGTTAGAATTGCTGTCAGAGTATGTCCAAATAGCAAAACAGATGGGTAAACTGGGCGGGGTATTTTCTTTTTACTAGTGAAAATGTTCTGGTTTCCAAAACACGTAGCGAGGCTAAAGTTGTAAGCAAGTTTTCGATGGAAAAATATGGACTAATTGGAAGCTAACTACCTCAAGCGACACATTCAGCAGAAAAGTCATTTCAATGAGAATGAGAAGTGAGGACAGAAATTAAAAATATGGTAAAATCTAAGTCAGATTTGTGTATATGAGTTGTGTATCGAGTATTTGAGTGACATTAATTAAGATGTTTTATTTATGAATAATAATCATTAAATTTTGTTATAACTAACATTTGTGGATTGTAGGTGTGATACTGGTGTATGGCCATAGTTAGCACTTATGTTGTGGTGCTTAGCGTGCCCAGGGAGGTTGTCTGTATGCTCAGACAATTAAAAAATTTGAGGGAGCAATGTCCCCGAATACAAATTTGCATGGCCTGTCATCAAAAAGGCAGTGACGAACTCCCCCATGCCACCAGCGGAGGCCCATGCACAATAATGGGACAAACAGGAGCAGCAAGGAAAATACGACAGTGACCCTAATCCTAGACAAACGCACAAGTAGGAGCGCTAAAATTAAAAAAAATACTATCAGCAACTAGTGGATGCCCGTGCAATGCTGAATGATGTCTCGGAATAAACCTATTTGCAAAATGTTTATGGAATAGCTTCTTGTCATTAAATGCAGACATGTTTTATATTCGCAGGAAATGTTTTCAAAAATGTCATTCTTGTAGGTGTGTTCAAACATGATATCTTTCTATTTTAGATGCTTCTTACCAGGACGTTGCCATATTATCAGGCTGTGTTGATGGTTGGAGTATCCATCAGTCCAATGAAAGTCATATATTTCGACATGAGAGGAACGCCACTGAATCCCCAGGAAATAGGACACTAATCCAGGCATCAGGAGAGTTTGACCCATTAGGAGATCACAAAGTCTGGCAGGTAACAACCAGATGATTACATATTTTAGCAGAAGGTAAGCATGAATGAAATGTCATCTAATTCTTGTTTAGATTGTCAAAAGAATGGCATTCAGAATGTAAGTATTAAATCTAACTACAAAACACATTTTCTATTCATGATTTCAACAAAACTTTTGGGGTACTGGACAATTGAAATTGTAGTTTCCATGTATTAAAGATGGGAGGCACAGAGGACTAGTGGTTAGCACATTTTATAGTTTGAAGATTGAAAGTTTAATAGCCCAGTGCAATCTCCATGTAAAGTATGCTGGTTGAACACTCAGAATTTCTCCTAGGTATGAGTGTGCACGTGAATGGTTGCTCATCATATTGTGTCCTGCGATTCCCGATTCAGGGTTTATGATCATATCTATCAGTGATAATGCACCGGACATTTTTAATGGGTGACAGGTCTGGGCTGCAGGCAGTCAAATCTGGTGTTTGCTCTGTTTTAGTATAAAGACACACTGTTGTAAAGTATGAAGAAAATGGTTTTGCAGTATTTAGATTAAATAAGCAGGGGCATGTGTACATGAAAAACACATTGCTTGGTTCACAGTACATTTTTCTCCCAAATCTGTACATCTATGTACATTTGAGCATGGATGGTGGCTTCACAGATGTGGAAGTTACCAATGCCATTGGAATTAATATACCCCCATATATCATACTCAACATTGAGATAACATGAAAATATGAACGTTTTTATATAATTTAACCATCATCCCACTATTATATTTTTCTGTTTCTTTTCATCTATAGGTTATTGTAATAGTCTTACTCACTGGGTCACTTTCACTTCTTACCATTGTTGGGAACATCCTAGTTCTGTTGTCCTTCAAGATTAATAAGGCACTGAAGACTGTGAACAACTACTACTTGCTGAGCTTGGCGTTCGCTGACTTGACGATTGGGACTCTCTCAATGAACTTATATACAACCTACATCATCATGAATCAGTGGGCTCTGGGGCCAGTGATCTGTGATTTATGGCTTGCAATTGATTATGTGGCCAGTAATGCTTCTGTCATGAATCTTCTTGTCATTAGCTTTGACAGGTAATCCATTGCTTCTTTCCCCAAAAAAGAAGGAATACTGTACCTACTTTATGATTAAGATGTGCCCAAAAGATATCTGAAAGTGCCAATTACTAACAATGAGTAGTTTATTATTTTGTTAACCCAATAATATTGGTATTTATTTATTATTTTAAATATATTTTGCTGAGTGGTATGATCATCGGCTGAGGTGCTCTGGGTTCATTTCCAAGTTGGTCCAGCTGTGTGGAGTTTGTATGTTCTCCCCAAGCCTGAGTGAGTACTCTGGTTTCCTCCCACATTCCAAAAACATGGAAGGTAGATGGTAGACTCTAAATTGCCCCGAGGTATGGATGTGAGTGTGCATGGTTGTCCGTCTCCTTGTGCCCTGCATCGATCGGCTGGCCACCGATTCAGGGTGTCCCCCGCCTTTGGCCAAGACACAACTGGGATTGGCCCCAGCCCCCCGCAACGGGGGGGCTGGGGCCAATCAGGATAATGAGGATAAAGCGGTTCAGAAAGTGAAAGCAAATGATATATATGTATAAAAATGTGTTGATTTAAAGCCATTTTCAAGATGGACTATGCTAGAAATACGACAGGACAGGCTCGACTTTTATCATTAGCTTCGATGGCGATAGAAAAGAAGGAAGAAAGAAAGGATGATGGATATTGTGTACAGTTAAAAAGGATTTTTGGCGAGTAATATATGGCTATATTCCTGAATAATATTTTAATTTTATGAGGTTATTATTGCTTATTTTTAATGTGTCGCAGCTGTAGATGCAGTAGAGTTTTTATAGAATAAAATAGAAAATGCATGGACTGAAATATATATATATATATATATATATATATATATATATATATATATATATATATATATATATATATATATATATATATATATATATATATATATATATATATATATATATATATATATATATATATATATATATATATATATATATATATATATATATATATTGGGGTCACAGGGGTGCTGGAGCCAATCCCAGCTGTCTCCGGGCCAGCCAGAGGCCTAAATCGGTGGCCAGCCAATCGCAGGGCACAAGGAGACGGACAACCATGCACACTCACACCTATACCTAGGGGCAATTTAGAATGACCAATCGGCCTACCATGTATGTGTTGGGAACGTGGGAGCAAACCGTAGTACCCGGAGGAAACCCACACTGGATAACGTGCAAACTCCACACAGATGGACATGGCCTGGATTTGTAAGGTTTGAACCCAGGACGCCAGGGCTGTGATGCCAACGTGCTCACAATTAGCCCCACCAGGCCACCCATTGACTTTGGACTTGGGATGATTTATAAAATGAATGTTTTTTTTTAATTGAACAAAAGGATTTTTTTTGAAAAGTAAAGGCTGACATATATACATGAAGCCAATATTTTGACACAAAGATTATTTAACAATATCCACACTTATATTCACATTTGTCTTGTGGACCTCATAGACTTGGTTTAAAAATAAATACAGTTAATAAATAGATAAAACAAGTAATAATTTACTTGGCAAAACTAGTGTGTTTCAATATTGTTATAGTTTTAGTAGGGGATTTTTTTGTCCAATTGTTTAGTTTGGTTAAATTAACACAGGAATATATAGGCTGTATTATTACCGGGACTGGTATACGCTTGCATTTAGTAGGACAGTTAATATCTTTGTTTGATACCTTTTTAAAATTGCATCTGACTTGTTTTCCTTTTTGTTTCCTTTTTAAAGGTATTTCTCTGTGACTAGGCCTCTGACATATCGTGCGAAGCGCACAACCAAGCGGGCAATGACCATGATTTGTTTAGCCTGGTCCACGTCATTTATTCTTTGGGCACCAGCCATCTTGTTCTGGCAGTACATTGTTGGTGAGCGAACAGTGCCGGATAACGAATGCTTCATTCAGTTTCTGTCTGAGCCAATTATTACGTTCGGCACTGCCATAGCGGCATTTTACTTGCCAGTGACTGTAATGACAATGTTATTTTGGAAGATTTATCAGGAGACAGAGAAACGAGTTAAAGATATACAGGGCCTTAAAGGATCTGGGGCAGCAAACAGCCAGAGTCAGACCAAGAACCAAAAGGATAAATCAGAAACATTGACACAACAAATGAACTTCGCAAATGATGAGCAAAATCAGCTGCATTCAGAAAACAATACCGACAACTTGAGGATAACATGGGGAAACAAAAGAAAACGGGAATGTGGTGCATTTCTCTCCCGGTTTTCTTCCCATCTATGCCATGGTTTAAAAAAATCTGCTAAACCCACCGCAGCAGCACAGAGTTGCAGAGGCAGTCTAAACACCAATGATCCTTCAGAAGAAGAGGACTTAAATGATGCAGACCAAACAACGTTTGGAACAGGTCAGCTATTGTACCCCTAAATTGTGTTTAACTTCTCTTGAAGTTGGTTTTACACTGCTTTTCAGGCAAAAACTACGAATTGGATCTACATTATAAATGGTTTGTTTGTGCGTGTGTGAAATCAAACAACAACAATCAACCAAATTATTCATTCATTCATTTTCTGAACCTTTTTATCATTGTTAGGGTCACGGGGGGAGCTGGAGCCTATCCCAGCTGACTCCGGGCCAAAGGCGGGGGACACCCTAAATCGGTGGGCAGCCAATTGCAGGGAAAAAGGAGTTGGACAACCCTGGACACTCACACCAATACCTAAGAGCAATTTAGCGTGTCCAATCAGACTACTATTGGATTGGATTGGATAACTTTATTCATCCCGTATTCGGGAAATTACATTGTGGCAGTAGCAAGAGGGTGATTAGACAGAACTGCAAAGCAAAAGCACAAAATACAAAGCAAATCAAAGTAAATTGAATCATCAAATCATTAAAACATAAAAGCAGCAAAACACAGAACGAACAAGAGTGGACAGAGCTACCGTGGCCGCCGGCTGCCGCTTAAACAGCGCCATTTTGGTTGCGGTAACTGAATCGGACTCAAAAAGACGTTGTAAAGTTGGACAAAAACTGGAACCCCACAGAACAGCAAAGCAAAAGCACAAAGTAGAAAGCAAATCAAAGTAAATGGAATCATCAAATCATTAAACATAAAAGCAGCAAAACACAAAACGAACAAGAGTGGACAGAGCTACCGTGGCCGCCGGCTGCCGCTTAAACAGCGCCATTTTGGTTGCGGTAACTGAATCGGACTCAAAAGACCTTGTGAAGTTGGACAAAAACTGGAACCACACACAGGAAGTCTTCCACGAGATGAGGAACTTCTGCAGACAGTGACCGAGGTGGAGAATATGCAGAGTCGCTCTTGCAAGCTTATCCGCACAGTTACTCAGTAGTCTGAAGCTGCTGCTTGAACGCCATCTATGCATGTTTTTTTTGGCGGGGGGGTTGATGGTCTTCGGAACCCAGAGTACCCGGGGGATACCCACGCAGGAGAACATGCAAACTCCATACATGTGGACCAACCTGGATTTGAACCTAGGACCCCAGAGCTGTGAGGCATACTTGCAAACCCATACACGACACTTGCCACTGTGAAGTAAAGAAAGCAGATATCAAAGCTAAAGTCAAAGGATAGATATCACTGCAATCTCTGTATCATTCATTAAACTTTTATGTTAAAAACATTTTAATGTGTTTGCATTTTATGTTCCAAGAATTGAAATAAAATTATTCCATATTGCTATTAAGTAATATTTTCTATTTGATGCTAGGACTTATTATTTCATTTATTCCTCTTTAATGCAGTGATAGAGCCTATGCCTGCTAATTATGAAGAATTAGATATGGGTAGGCCCTGAAATGGTTACCAGCCAAGATATAGGACATGCATAAATTAATACCTGGGAACATGTTGTTCAATCTATCTCATGCATGTTTTACAAATTGTGCAAGGAAACTGCTGCATTGTTGACCATGTTGAAGTTTCATTGGACAAGATGCTGATGTCCTCAATTCTCCTGGTCATGGGTCATCAATAGTGCTATACAAAAGAAACCCCATTAAGCATTTCATCTACAAAGACCATGTCTCTAGTTCATTATAGCGCTAGTTTGCTCTCGCCTTGCAGACTCCACAAAATCCATCCCCTGCGTATTCTCAACTCATCTCATCTCATTTTCTGAACCATTTCATCCTCATCAGGGTTATGAAGGGTGCTGGAGCCTATCCCAGCTGACTACGGGCCAGAGGCAAGGGACACCCTGAATTGGTAGCCAGCTGATGCCAGGGCACAAGGAGACGGACAACCATGCACACTCACACCCATACCTAGGGGCAATTTAGAGTGTCCAATAAGGCCAACCATGCATGTCTTTGGAATGTGGGAGGAAACCGGAGCACCCGGAAGAAACCGGTGTACCAGGAGGAAACCCACGCAGTCCCGGGGAGCACCTGCAAACTCCACACAGGTGGACGTGACCTGAATTTGAACCCGGGACCCCAGAGCTGTGAGTCCGACACGGTATACACTCTCGTGACCGGGCATATATATTTAAAAAAAGGAACCACTTTTGAGTGTGGGCAGTCCACAGCTCCTAGGCAGAGCATGGCAGCTCCGTAGTGAAAGCCAGGGAACGAATAACAGTTGGACAGGATAGACACCATTTCAATATTTGGGTTCTTAATATAGGAAAACAGAGTATAGTATAGTTTCTATGACAAGGATCAAACTTTGGGTGAAGTCTGATTAATCAATGTCAAGTCTCCAGGCGCACATATAGCAGACTGACGTCTGGCCAAAGGCCAACTCGCCGAAGGGGCATCTGGCTGAACGTAGAAGTAGCCGAACGACTAATTGGCCGACCGACTATCTAGCCAAAGGAGATTTTGCCGACGCGCTCGCCCCGCCCCCGGTCGTGTGTGCACCACTCTCTGTATCCAAGGACCTCATCTGTGTAGGCCATCTCATTCTCTCCTGTGATCACCCCCACCATTGTTGTATCGTCCGCAAATTTCTTGATGAGGTTCTCAGGGTCTGTGGGACTGCAGTCATTTGTGTAGAGCAAGTAGAGCAGATGACTCGGCACACAGCCTTGGCATGAGCCGGTGGTGAGCGTTTGAGCGGATGAGAACCTCAAAAGTGACGATTAAATAATAAATAATAATAATAATTTTAAAAAACACAGAAAAATCTCTCATTTCATCTCATTTTCTGAACTGCTTTATCTTCATTAGTGGCGGCGCAAGTGGTTAGCGCAGTGAGTGTGAGTGTACATGGTTGTCCGTCTGATTGTCGACTGGCCACCAATTCAGGGTGTCCCCCGAATCTGGCCCATAGTGGCTGTAATAGGCTCTAGCATTCCCCACGACCCTGATGAGGATAAAGCAGTTCAGAAAATGATACAAGATGAGATATTTACTTGAGTAATTTTTTTGTGGGAAATTATACATCTCGGAGTATTTTTTCCGCTCTACATTAGATCAACTTTACTTTAGATTTACAACGATAAAATGTGATAAGTTGCTTAAATCTGATCTGTATTATATGCACACACAAATCAATATGAAACATTATTGATTGCAACACGCTTGATTAATGGAGTGAGTTTCTTTCCCCTTCACAATGCCATCACAGAAATTGTACCAATAAAAAAAATACATGAAAAACAAAAGATCGAGTTTGTTTTACAAGAACATGAACCAGGCAGTGTGTCCAGGTGATGGAATAGTCTGATATGAATGCTCTCATATTTCTTCTGTATAGATGAAATGAAGACTAAAAGAACAACGGAAAAAAAAAATGAGTTTAACCACTCACTACCCAGTGACCTACCCCCTGAAAATAACTCCCTGAAAGATGTGACCACGATGAAAACGATTGCCACAAAAGCCAAAATGGCCAGTATCAAGCGCAAGAGTGATAAAAAAGCAAATGACAAGAAAGCAGCACGGACACTGAGTGCCATTCTTTTGGCATTTATAACAACTTGGTTACCATACAATATAATGGTCTTGGTTAACACTTTCTGTGAAAACTGTATCCCAGAAAATCTTTGGGCACTTGGTTATTGGTTGTGTTATGTAAACAGTACAGTAAATCCCATGTGCTATGCCCTGTGTAACAAGACTTTTCGAAACACGTTCAAGAGTATCTTGATGTGCCAGTGGAACCAAAACAAAAGCAGGCCTCAATTTAATAAAAGGAATGCTGAAGCTTCCCGAAAGAAGGATACACCATAGACCAGAATAAAATGATAAATAAAGAACATTTAAAAAGCTAATAAAAATAATAAACTGGGATCATTATGCAAGCCATGTTTATCCTAAAAAACAAATAGCAGTACATTTATCCTCTAAAATTTCTATACCCTAATGAATTGTTTAACCTCCCTTGATTTAACTTAAAACCAAGAAATCCCTGTATTATGAGAAAAGAATTCACACAGTACTTATCAGAAAAATGTCAGAATTGTTTGAGTTGAAGCACCTCTTTGCAATTTGTTGTTTACATAGAGAAACAATCCTGCATGTCAAATTTGAGCTAAATAAACCAAACTGTGGTCAATGAAATTGATACAAAGAACAATTTGGCAGGTTTTTTTTGCCCTTGTTAGGTTTATCTTGTGTAAAAGCAAAAAAGCAAAATGATCTATCTAAAAGTAGGTGGAAGGTAAATGTAATTGCTTTTATAGAGAAGACTCAGACAGTCAATCACATCTGCTATAGGCCACAGAGGGCCTTCATGCCTTCCACCAGAGCCTTCTATCTCAGTCTTCTCTCGAATCTTCTGCTGAACATTGCTTATCACCTTCCTTTACTGAAGAACCAAGAGGCCACAACCAAATGACAGAGGCGGGAGCAAGGAGGCAAATTAGTATAGGAGAAAAGAAGGCTTCAAACCCCAATTAACTAACTAGACAGTCATTCTAATCTAATCAATACTATGTGAACAATTGGTGTACGAATAGCATGAATGTTAAATCTTTTAAATAAATCATTTAAAGTTGTAGCTATGTCACTTGGATCACAGATTGTTTTGTTCTATTTTTCCAGTTTTCTTTAGTGTTTCCTTTCGCGGTTCTCATTATGTTCACAATGGAATTTTATTTTTCAGTTCAAATTTCTTGTATTACTTTATCTCTTTGAGAAGTCAATGTTTGTCTGTCTGACTGAATGTTAATTCATATAATTTTACATTTGCTTGTAACAAAGAATACGTTTTGCTTAACTATTAAACTTGCTTTGCTCATCATTATTAGTATTATACTTGCTTGCAAAGAAGTAAATGCTTTGCTCCTGATAACCTTAGATAGTCTAAATAAAGAGGAGCCAGAACAAAACTGGACTCCAAAAGTTTGCCTATGATAATTAACTTTACTACTGGAATGTTGGGGCTACTGGCCAACACTTAAATAAACTCGAACACAAGAACACACACTGAGGCAGATAGAATGAAAGTTAAAGGCCGCGTCTGCAGGGGCGAGGGAGTGGACCATTCAGAGGCCCGAGAGTGTGACTACTCTCCAAGCTCCTCAAAGCTATCTCCCGCCGAAAAGCTGCCTCAACGGTGGTTTTATTAGATATAAGACAAGTCATAAAAATGGGAGGCGTTAATACAAATGAAGGAGGTGGAGTGCAAAAGGTGTAGTGCACATTTTGACCAATAGGTGTAAATTAAATTCTATTCTCGTAACTTTTAATACATCATAGTGAAAAGGGTGCGAGACTAAATATAAGAATACAAATATATTTCACATGGAAGTTTAAACGAAGATGATTTAGAATGCCTTGCAGTGCAGTTAATTTGATCTGGGAACTGCACCTACGTCCACCACATGCCATAAGACTTCCAAACCCTCATCCATTTTCACTTTTGACTATTGACGTCTCATTGACGTATTTTGTAATCAAGGCCCTTGAATTGTATAAAAAAAAGAAAAGACATAAAAGGTAAGGAGGGAGTTGGCAGTTTGCCTCAACGGCCATTCTCCATTCAAGTGAAAATTCCAGAAGACTGTCTTTTCCTCTATATTTGTGCCTGAATTTGGGAAGGCCTGTTGGCAAACCTAACATTTATTGGTTCTTTGCGCTTGGGAGGTAATATCCCGAAGGAATCCAGGGGTTGGGCCGATTTTTTGGGAAGACCGTGGCCACGGCAGTTGAGACCTTTTTAACGGGCTGGAGTTCGGCTCTGTACCTGGGCACTGAAGGTTGACGACTTATAGGTTCACCAATAGGTATTTCACAAATAAAAGAGAAGGGACAAACATCTTTGGTTTTTCTTGCAAGAGAGAACCAAATCGACGCGCCTTTCTCCAGGTTCATTCTAATGAATCAAATCCTCTCCTGCCCATTTATTGCAAAAGAGTCAACAACAAGCAAGCATCTATTCAAAACAATTGATTTTCGGAGGGCAAGCGGTATCACCACCTGGCGCAGAATCCAAGTCAAAATAATTAGTCCTTCCCAGATATTCAGGTGACCTTGCGACCGTGTGAGAAGTCGAGGTGTCAAAACAATTTAGGAGTCCTCCCGGATCCGTGTGAGAGGTCGAGGTTTCAAAACTATTTAGGAGTCCTCGGATTCAGCTGCAGAAGGCCGTGACCTTCCCGTTGTTTATCCAGGTACAAAAGAAGCCTTATTCTTACAGGGGATGTAAAACAATGATCTTTCTAGATTAAGCAAAGCATTCTAGCATATTTATAATAATAATAACAATCATACATTTGCACATGATCTCTTTAATAAAACTTCCTTTTTGCTTTATGTTATTAGTTAATTTTGTGGAAAACACAAATACACTTGAGGAAGTCCGTTGTCTCGATCTTTACCAGAATTCACCTTACTTGCATATCTGGCCTGAAAAAGGAAGAACAAAATCATTTCCGTTCAACTCATTTTCATAATTTGCATAATCCTGGACATCAATGTTATCACCAGTAGGCCATCAGATACAATCCTTGCAATTCTGAATTTGTTAGAGCAATTGCATCAACCATAAATCAGTCTAGCAAAGAGCGTAAGTAGGGGACAGAACAACACCCACACATTGTCAAAGCATTAGCAAAAACAGCTATTGATATCACCTCAGTGAAAGCCATTTTTTTTACATTTACAGAAAGCCTTATCCAACATGTCTGCCAAAAGGTGGAGAGTTCCACTCCAGAGTGCCTCTTCGTTTCCGGTTCAGGGTCAAGCCTTCAACGGCTCTGGTTAGGGACCCTTTGGGCGACGTGTTGTTGAGTGAAACATTTTCAAACATTGCATATGTCCCCTGCTTCATCAAGAGCACATCAACAGTCAGAAGCATATCAACCACTTTGCAGTCCTGGAAAGTCATGAGACTGGTGGCTGCCAGCTGTTTGTTCATTGCAAATCCAATTTCTTTTTTGGACATTTTAATGGATGTTGTTCACCCTATTCATATTTTTATTTGGTGTAACCCAAAGAAAAATAGACTTCTGCTGCAACTTGGCAAACCAACCCATAAGTCGGATCGCCATCCCTCAATGAGGCTCAACGTCGTCGAGAGAAGCCAGCTGCCGCACCGAAATTCCGAGCTGCCAATGATCTCCTCCACTCTAAAACAGATACTGGTAAAAACAGTAACCAAAGCACCTAGTCCTGATTCTTTTTTGCAGGAGTTATATAATTTTGTTGCCCCACTTCACCACCATAAGCCAAACCGTGGAATCAATGTAGCAGTTTGCCTACCGCACCCAGATTCAGACCATGCCCTGTAAGGTTCAAAGAGGTAAAGAGAGTACAGTGGAAAAATTGACCTGCCATTCACTGCTTTTGTAACAGGATAGACACTGTTTCAATATTTTTCGCCTTTTTTGTCACTAGTGTTCCCAAATTTCCCTTTCTACAGAGCAGATTATTTGTTTCTCCACATTATGTTTCAAATGTGGAGTACTGCTGCTGCATTCTTGTCAAAAATTTCATTAGGCGAAATTCTATTTCTTTCTTTCTTTTCTTCCAATCTGCCGCCGCCATCCCCGAAAGGTTTATTGGCACTTTCAGAAAAAATGATTCAAATTTCCAAATTTTTTTCCACTTTGATTTTGATTGATAGATTATATCTTGGTGGCCAGCCAGTTAAAAAAAAACCACAAAAAGACAGAACAATCATTCACTCTCACACTCAATCAGGGGAATTTAGAGTGTTCAACCAGTCTAACATCCATAATTTTGGTTTATGGGAGTAAACTGGAGTACCCAGAGAAAACCCACAAATTCTCGAGGACACAGGTATACTCCACACTCTGGAAGTTCTGAATCCACCTCGCTTTCATTAGTAGATCTTAGAACCTTAAGGTTGATGCGCTAATCACTAGTGTTTCAATTTGATTTGTTTACCCATACATCAGTGGCCTGTAAATTTTCATGACAGGTAGGAACCACCATGCCCAGTGGGGCTTCTTGGTAGTTCACCCCATTGTAACCTTTATGTTTTGCATAAAGTTATGCCCTCTGTTCATGCTATCAGTTTAGCTGTTTGTACGCAGAATTGAAGTGGCAATAGTTTCACCCCTAAAGTTTGTTTTAGTAGCTGTCCATGCATCTTGTATTCTGTTCGAGTTTTGCCCATTCTATTTATTCTTAGACAACCTATCTACTGAAAGCCTTATATCATAATTTGTAAGTGCCGTTGTTGACTATAATTCCAGGACTTTTTTCATACCATGAGAGGCCCCACCAGATTTCGGGCAGCCAGTGCCAATAGAGCCCATTTTAAATTTCCCTCGAATTTGTTTTAGAACTGGAATTTCCATTGCCCAAAAATTCCAGAATTCATGCAGCAACATATTTTGTCAAACCCAAAGTGACAAATATCAGGTTTTTTTGCCAGATTTTGGAACTTGGATAATTGTTCCATTTCCCACTTATTGAAACTTGTTGCCAATCGTTATTTCTGTAACATTTACATGCATTAACCCCATAATTGCAATGCTGTAAGTTTTAATATAAAGTTCTCTTTAATTTGTATCCCCTTAAAGCAATGGAAATAACGTCATATGGTTGTATCAATTGATCAATGCTTATCCAATCCATAATACCCTAATAGTAATCAACATGACCTATGCCAAAGCATATTTCACCCGCTCAGGATAAACAGGGAATTACTTTTGTGCACTTGAAAAACCCTCCATGTTTCTTCAGTCCTAGGGAAACTATGCCTATCCTAATCAATTATCCTATCTAAACCAGCTAGGTACAATTTATCTAATTATTTGGATAATTGCCATGAATTTTCTCATGCCATCTCTGCATTGTTAATTTCATGTCTGATATCATTAAAAACCAAATAACTCTGAATACTTAAGATCTAATTCGCAAATCACCCCATATGATGTTTACTTAAGCTATTTCATAATAATAGGGAAACATGGTCGGCAAGAAATGCAGAGTTCTGCGATTACTTTCGCATTCATTTTAAACAAAAAACGTCTTTCAAGGTGATAGAAAATCGGTTTGGTAAAGATTGATTTGGTAAAAACCTTTGGAATTGGGAATATAACAAGATTGCCATTTTTGACCAATTTGTGGATTTCAAAGGGCTCTTAGTGAAATAAAAGTTGCTTTGGAGGATAAAAGAATATTAATCCTTTTTTTAATGGTTGGTTTATTCAAAATACTTTAACATAAGTTATTGGCTGGTTAAAGAAAAAAGGATGAACATTTTACAATATCATGGCATATTGGTGACAATTTGTGGGGCCTTTATTAAACATTGAAAATTGTAATTCGGAAATTCCTAGTAAATGCTTGGTTTCTCTAATGTAATTATTGTAGGTTTTTATTGTGGCAACAGGGAGCTGCACATCATATCGGCAGAAGGAAGAAAATTAACCTCTGATCGGAAACAAGCCATCCTTGATGCCCCCAAACCAAAGACCAAAAGGCAGATGATGGCCTTCCTAGGCCTAGTGAACTTTTGCCGTCTATGGGTTCTGGACTTTGCCGAAATAACGCAACCACTAGTGGATTTAATTTACAAAGAAGACATCACCCTGGCTGATCCCATCACATGGACGAAAGAAACTAATGAGAAGTTCAATCAGATAAAACAGACCATCACAAGCACAGGCCCCTTGGGCCTACCCGACTACGAGAAACTGTTCACCCAAACAGTGGACTGCAAAACGGAGTCATGACATCCGTCCAACTCCAACAACATGATACACAAATGCGACCAGTGGCCTACTACTCAAATAAACTTGATGCTGTCGCCAGAGCCCTGCCCCAGTGTGTCCAAGCAGTGTGTGCCGCAGCCATGGCTGTCCAAGCATCCGCCAAATTGGTGTTGTTCCATCCCACCACTCTACCAGTAACACACTCAGTAGATGTTCTTTTGACTCAAACAAAGATGGCATTTCTCTCACAAGCAAGACATCTTGGCCTAACAGCTGTACTATTGTCCCAACCTCATCTCACCATCAAGAGATGCAGCACTCTCAATCCTGCAAGTCTCCTCCCAGTGGAGACAGATGGGACACCACACAGTTGCACAGAAGCCACCGAGGAGATCTGCAAACCAAGAAGAGATTTGCTAGACACACCCTTACAAGAAGGAGAAGCAGTGTTTGTAGATGGTTCCTCAAGCAAAGATGAACTAGGTAACACCAACACAGGCTATGCAGTAGTCACACAACAAAAGACCTTGAAAAGCGGAAGATTGACAGGAAATCTGTCAGCACAAGCAGCAGAACTCATTGCATTGACAAAGCAGTGACCATTTGGACCGACAGCCAATACGCCCACTCGACATTACACATCTTTGCCGCCATGTGGGCACGACGAGGCATGAAAACATCAACAGGAAGACCTGTTCAACACGCCAACGTGTTCGCTGACCTCTTAGCTGCTATGCAAATGCAAAGCTCACACCTCAGCAAAAGACGCCGTTTCTGTAGGAAATGCAAAAGCAGATTTGGCAGCCAAACAAGCAGCTCAAGACAAAACAAAGATCGTCATGCTCGCCAACCACAAAGAAACACAACAGCACAACAACATCCCAAAATAAGTACTGATCGACATGCAAAACAATGCTCCAGAAAAAGAAAAAAACGCTATGGAAAATGATGAACATCGAACTTACCCCAGAAGGCCTCTACCACAAAGAAGACCGACCAGTCATCCCCCGCAGTCTGTTCCACGCAGTAGCCACATTGAGTCATGGGAAGTCCCATGTCTCAACAGGAGGGATGATGTCGATGGTAGAACAGACAATGACAATACCACAGGGTTTACAAACCTATTTTAAAACCTTTTGTAGGTCATGTATGGTATGTTGTCGTCACAACGCTCAGGGAAACTTAAGACCACAGAGAGGGAAATGCCCAGGGCTCTTACCCATTTGAAATTTTTCCTATGGACTTTATTGAACTACATAGAAGTGGCCAGCACAAGTACTGTTTAGTACTAGTATTAGTAGACTCACTAACTAAATGGGTTGAACTTGTTCTTTCAAAACATCCAAATGCCCTCACAGTAGCCAAAGCCATTTGTAAACACATAATACCAGAACACGGCATTCCACGAGTCTTGTGGAGTGATAATGGTGGCCATTTTGTAAATACCATCGTTGAGAATATGGCCACCCATTTAGGGATCACCCTAAAAAATCATTGTGCATACCATCCTCAGAGTGCAGGCTTAGTTGAACGGACCAACGGTACTATTTAACTAAGACTCAAAAAGACGATGGAAGAAACCAAAAAACCATGGCCTGAGTGTCTATCTCTAGTAAAAACTTACATGAGAATAACACCAAACGCACAATGGATCACGCCCTTTGAGGCGGTAACAGGCAGGCCCTTTGTGCTCCCCTTATGGGAAAACCAGCCATGGTCAGACAAAACAGGGGAGGCAGATTCATTGACTAAATGGTTATGTGAATTGTTCAAAGAACGGACTGTGTCAAGAGCAAATGATCTGCCCTGTACCTCTCTTTCCCCCTCACAGGAGACGGTGACCCCAGGTGACTTGGTGTTGGTGAAGGTGATAAAAAGGAAAACTTGGTCGAGCCCATGCTGGGACGGCCCATTCATCGTTCTTCTGACCACACCCACCGCTCTCAAAATTGCTGAGAGAGACACGTGGATCCACCAGAGTCACTGCAAAAAGGTCACTGAACTCAGATAAGAGATACAACCTGATTCGTGTCAAAAGGAAGAAGAACAAAGGAGAAGATGACCCCTTTTCGGACATTGTTTGGACGTTACCTGTGGCTAACCATCACCACAAGTGCCCCGAAGATAAAAACACAAATCTGGGGCCCTGAAGAGTCACGTTTGCAGTGTCCAATTTGGATGAACCCCAGAACCCTCGAGTACGCCTACACCATCCGCTCACCACAAGCCCCCGGAACTGTAGATCTTGTGGTGCCCCTAAAAGGACTCCGAAGCAGGTGCTTGACCTGTAGTGATGAATTCTACGATACTTCTACAATGATGACCGGAAGCACATATCCGACATCACAATGGTATGCGGGGATCCAACCAGAGTGGGACGGGAGGACGTACCGACAGAGGTGGAGTTCAGTTTTTGCCATGTCTGATTCTACTGTCAACTGGGAGATCACAGAGACTCCAAAACAATACCAGGAAGAATTCCCCGAACTCAAGAAGTACAAAACACATTTGATCATAACTGTAAAAACTGAGGAACAAGGGTGTTACGACTCCCCCTGGGGTATGATATACCAGGGAGTCGCAACTATCACAGCAGACAGGTTCGGTCAAAGATGAGTTCGGACACACATTGCAAGTAGCCTTCAGTTATTTTTATTTACAATAAAGTCAATAAAACAGACTACGGGATAACATAGGGGAAGCACGAGATATTAAAGTGGCACCCTCAAATAAACACGGTAAGACCCCCTCCCAGACAGGTGTTCAAATGAACACCCACAAAATACAGGAAATAAGACCGAAGGATGCCACTGTTAAACTGATGTAATATAATCTAGACAGGGGAATAACTGTGTCTAAATGCACAAACTATATGTATACCCATGGTGTCTAAACTTATCTCAAGTCCCCCTATGCAACCCAAAAATCATTAACAACACATACAAAATATAACAGGGAGTAACATACTCACAAGCCTGCAACTCAGCAAGGCATCAAGGACAAGGGCAAAGGCCAGGGCAAGGGCAAGGGAAAAAAAGGGGCGAACTGACAACTGAAAAGGCTTTAAATAAGGGCAGGAGGGATGATTGGGGAATTAATTACAGCCGTGTTGGCCTGGGCAGGGCTCTGTCACAGGGGTGGAGCCACAGTGGCAGATACCGGTAAAGAAAGGAAAGCACACACCTCCTACATAGTGTGTGTCCAGGCTGCCAGCCGTAACACCTCCCCCCTCAAGAGTCAACCTGTTGACGAAATCGAACCACCAACCTGCCTCAATCAATCAATACACTCCAGTTAACTCTCCTAAACTTGAAATAGGGCATTATACATAATTTCTTCTGCGCCGGCTTCCATTTTTGCACCGATATCCTCTTCTGCGCCAGCGTGCTTTACTGCGCCCCCTTTTGCGGCGGCCAGTCACGAGACAAGGAAGTGGTCGGTCCGGCGGGCGTCCACACCAGCCGATGACAAGGCGTGGCCGGTCTGGCGGGCATCCGCGCCGGCCGGTGATGAGCCGTGGCCGATCTGGCGGGCGTCCATGCCAGCCAGAAACGAGACGAGGAAGTGGTCGGTCCGGTGGGCGTCCGCGCCAGCCGATGACAAGGCGTGGCCGGTCTGGCGGGCGTCCGCGCCGGCCGGTGATGAGCTGTGGCCGATCTGGCGGGCATCCACGCCAGCCGAGGACAAGGCGTGGCCGGTCTGGCGGGCGTCCGCGCCGGCCGGTTATGAGCTGTGGCCGATCTGGCGGGCGTCCACGCCAGCCAGAAATGAGACGAGGAAGTGGTTGGTCCGGCGGGCGTCCGCGCCAGCCGGTGACAAGGCGTAGCCGGTCTGGCGGGCGTCCGTGCCGGCCGATGATGAGCCGTGGCCGATCTGGCGGGCATCCGCGCTGGTCCTTTAAGTCTTGGCCAAGCCCCCTTCCTTTAGGAGACACTAGAATTTTAGAACGGTCAGGCACCTTACCCTGGTTGTTCGGAGGGTCGCCAACTCCCTCGTCCAGGGGTGCCAGAGCTTTGCTGCTCTTGCAGTCGCCGGTACCATCATCCAGGGGCGCCGGAGCATTGCTACCACTTCTGGGCGGGCAGTCGCTGACCAGAACAGTGCTTGGCAGAACAGTGCTAGAAAGAACTGTGCCTGGAAGGCCGGCCGGCACCGGAAGCCTGGTTAGTGGCTTCGGCACGGGTGCGACTGGCGGCCCCAGGGGCGACAGGAGTACTTTGCGTGGCCTCGGCACCGGAACTTGGGGTGCTTTCTGCAGGCTGATCTCCGCGGCGGACATTTTCTTCTTGCCTTGTTCCTTTTCAAGCCGCTCTTGCTCCAATTTTTTTCTTTCTAAATTTTCCTGCTCCAAAATATTTTCTCTTTCAATCAGTTCTTTTTCTTTTCACTCTGCTTCCAAGGCCTTTTCTCTTTCTAGTCGATCTTGCTCTAAGGCCTTTTCTCTTTCTAGTCGATCTTGCTCCAAGGCTTTTTCTTTCTCTTGCCTCTTAAATTCCAAAACTCTTTCTTTCTCAAGCCGTTCTTGCTCAAGACGTGCTTTCTCTAGACGTGCAAACTCCAAAGCTTTTTCTTTTGCAAGCCATTCTTGAGCTACACGTGCTTTCTCTACACGCTCAAGCTCCAAAGCTTTTTCTTTCTCATGGCCAAACTCAGCCACGGCCTGTCCAGGCTTTAATTTGTGATTTCTGAACTTTTGGCGGTACGCCTCAGGCACCAGTTCGTAAACGCGCAACACTGCTGCTTTTACCTTATCATATACCAACCCGTCTTCTATCGACAGTGTACTCAAAGCTTCGAGGCCTTTCCCTGACAGTTTCCTTTGTAAGACTAGAGCCCAGCCTTCTTCTGGCCATTTATGGGACAGTGCTATCCGTTCAAACGCACTAAACCACGCCTCGACGTTCGTCTCATGGAACGGCGGTACAAGCGGAAGGCTTTCACTAACTTTAAACCCCCTACTTTCTACCATATTAGAACTCTTTGAGAGTTCAATGTCCAGCCTTTTTAGTTCAATCTCAAACTCCATTTTCTTGAGGGCCAGCTGATGAGCATACTCCCTATCCCTAGCCTCATATTGCATGCGTAACATCTCTAGACTAACATGGGGATTTTCCCCAACAGGTACAGTACCATCTCCATCTAGTTTTCCTTTTAAACCAGCCCTGGGATTTTTTCTCGAGCCTCTACATTCAAGGTGGCACCATCCCTGCCTACCTCATCTTTCTCCTTCCTGCCGGATTCCTCAGAATCGACCAGAGACTGAGAGGAAACACCCGCAGATGCTCCTCCTGTGGCTTCTAAGTACTGCGTTGCTATTAACATCTGGATAACCTCCTGCTTCAATTCAGCTAGCCTGGTAGTCCTGGACAGAGTGAACCCTAGATGAGCGGCAAGACCTAACAGATCTCTCCTCTTACATTGGTCAACCTGATCTACAGTGCCAAGTTAAAAAAAAGGAACTCTTCCGCATCAAAGTCCATCCTGCTAATTACAGCACTACACTAGACTGAATGATAGCTATTAACTGTGCCTACCTCAACTCTGCTTGCCCAGCCTTCACCGGCCTACTGCACATGCAGTCCGTACCACCAATGACCAAACCGCTGCTGTGATAACAGATCTTAATGATATCTCCTGGACGAGCCCCCACTTGTTACGACTCCCCCTGGGGTATGATATACCAGGGAGTCGCAACTATCACAGCAGACAGGTTCGGTCAAAGATGAGTTCGGACACACATTGCAAGTAGCCTTCAGTTATTTTTATTTACAATAAAGTCAATAAAACAGACTACGGGATAACAAAGGGGAAGCACGAGATATTAAAGTGGCACCCTCAAATAAACACGGTAAGACCCCCTCCCAGACAGGTGTTCAAATGAACACCCACAAAATACAGGAAATAAGACCGAAGGATGCCACTGTTAAACTGATGTAATATAATCTAGACAGGGGAATAACTGTGTCTAAATGCACAAACTATATGTATACCCATGGTGTCTAAACTTATCTCAAGTCCCCCTATGCAACCCAAAAATCATTAACAACACATAAAAAATATAACAGGGAGTAACATACTCACAAGCCTGCAACTCAGCAAGGCATCAAGGACAAGGGCAAAGGCCAGGGCAAGGGCAAGGGAAAAAAAAGGGCGAACTGACAACTGAAAAGGCTTTAAATAAGGGCAGGAGGGATGATTGGGGAATTAATTACAGCCGTGTTGGCCTGGGCAGGGCTCTGTCACAGGGGTGGAGCCACAGTGGCAGATACCGGTAAAGAAAGGAAAGCACACACCTCCTACATAGTGTGTGTCCAGGCTGCCAGCCGTAACAAAGGGTGTCTCAATTTTGCTTTGGTGCCATGGAAATCTACGAACAACCCAGCATTCCCATTTCAATTCTGTATCCTAGAGCCCGAAGCACAGCCCACGTATACTGGGGGCAACCCTGAGGTGTCTAAACATTCCCCCGTTAGCATCATCAAAGTAAAAGAAAAAGATCCGGTCAATGTGTTACAAGCTTGGAACAACCCCTTTAACCAGGGTCCACATACACACCCCCTAGCAGCCAACACCTGGTGGCAATATACCAATATGACTGCACACAAGAATAACGTGTCTGGTTGCTATGTTTGTTCCCTCTTACCCCATACAGCTGGACAGCCAGTTTTGTACGCTACGCCACTTACATACACAGACGGATTGGAAGCCATAGCCAAAACATTTGCCCCCTCACCCACTTCTAACGCCAAACGCCTTTCTGTGCTCAATCAGGCACCTGTTACAGGATTTGAAGTCACCCTAGACAAATTACATTTGGCTCATTGTAATAATATTGAAGATGACTCATACTGTTTCCCCTTGTGTGTAAATTTAACAGGAACAAGGGACAACTCTATTTCGTCAGTCGACTCCAAACACTGTAACCACACCACACACGTGCTACATAGTTATACACCCGAGACAATAGAGGGAGTCTGGTGGATGTGTGGCTGGAAGGCGTATATGCAACTGCCAGTTAGCGCCACAGCCAGCTGTACTCCTGTCTCTGTCTCCGATCACACGTACATAGTAACAGCGATACCAGCCCCCCAAAGCAAAAGGCCCAAACGCTTTGTCACTTTCAGTGAACATGACCCCATTTGGGGAAGTGATGTCCCCATAGAGCACAGATATTGGTCGACTAGTGACAGAGTCCTACAAGCCCAGTTTCCCAACATTGGTGTAGCGAAACTCGCCCTCAGAATAAAAACCATTGACTATAGATTCCAAAGTTTTGTTAATGCCTCCATCCTTTTAGAAGAAGCCCAGAACGAAGTTATTTCTGCCACCCGCCTTATGGCCCTCCAAACTAGAATGGCAGTTGATTTGGCCTTAGCTCCCCAAGGAGGAGTGTGTGCAATGATTGGCGAACATTGCTGCACTTACATCCCTGACGATAACCAAATCGTAGTAGACGTCTTACACACCATGAAGAACCTTAGGGATACCATGACACGGGATGACCTGGTTACCCCTGGCTGGTTAGACTGGTTATTCTCTGGCTCCTGGTCCCAGGTTCTCCTTAAAATTTTGGGCCCCTTCCTTGTGATCATCATAATGTTCATCTCACTGTGTTATTTGTTCCTGCTGTATTGTCCCCATGTCCAAGAGGGTCGTCGCCCGTATGTTCGTGGCTCAGATGTATCAGTATAACTTATTACGCGAAGAAGATTATGTTCAGACTGTGGAGAACGACACAAAGGTGTGACCCTCATTTTAACTAACTTCAAATTCAGTTCTATTCTCAGACCAAGAGGTTCTCGCCAATTCCTGAGAATGGTTCAAATGTTGTGAATCTATTAATGAAGTATTACTAAGAAGGCTTAATTGTTTTAGTATTTACTGATGTCCTTTTAAATCCACAACAGGAGGTTTTAGACGCCGTGGCCACGGTCTTTCCCAGATGTCGACCAAGCGCCCGGAGGCCTCTCTGGTATGTTGACTCACAGGTTCGTAGGACCAAAAATGATAGGTTCACCAATAGGTATTTCGCAAATAAAAGAAACTGGACAAACATCTTTGGTTTTTCTTGCAAGAGAGAATCTAAACGACGCACCTTCATCCAGGTTCTTTCTAATGAATCAATTCCTCTCCTGTCCATTTATTGCATAAGAGTCAGAACAAGCATCTATTCAGAACAATTACGAGTCTTTTCGGTGGGCGAGCGGTATCGCCACCTGGTGCGGAATCCAAGTCGAAACTATTAAGAGTCCGTCCCGGATCTTCAGTGAGCTTGCGACCTGTGAAGTTGCGTAAAAGAATAACATGTACATTTGAAAGGACATACTAAGATGCATTGCATTGCATTGCTCTATGACAAATTTGCAGCCAAAACAGTGACACCTAGTGACACCTATGATGGTGATGACATCGATGATTGTGATATGGATGGAGGGTCCCTATAACATATAACCGTGACACGAATTGAAAGATTATGTGCAAGGTTTCGCGACATACGAATTCCCTATGACAACGAATATCCTGTCAATAATCATAATCTATGTCATTAACACACCTCAGTGACTATTGTACCCTTTTTCATGACATCAATGCTGAAACTCAATAAAAGCTCGACTTGCGACTGAGGAAGGAGAGAGATTCGGAGGAGTCGAGCGTGTGTCAACTTCTCACTTCTCCCGAACTTTCCCAACCGCGGTTGTATTAAAACGCAACACAGTCTCTTGCCTCGTTATTCCTTTGTGCACGGTTAGGACCTACGGGGATCTGTAACTTCAGACCCAACACGACCGTGGAAGAAGTCGAAGTGTCAAAACAATTTAGGAGGTACAAAAGAAGTGTTATTTTTACAAGATGTAAAACAATGAACTTTTGAAATTAAGCAAACCATTCCAGCAAATGTATTATACTAATAAAAAATAACCCTGACAACGACTTAGCGAGAAATATGTTGATAAGAATTTCCATTTATTCAGATGGCTCCGAAAGCGTAAGTTTGCGTTAAGGGGCTGCGATCGTCGCATCGGGGGACGGCAACAAAAATCCTGTGGATATTAATCACTAGCAGGTGTACAGACAGAGTAGTAGTCTATAAAACTGATAAAACTAGAGGATGGGAAAATTCCAGCCCTGGTCACTATGGGTGGTATACATCCATCCATCCATCCACCCATCCACCCATTATTTGAAATGCCTCCAAGTGACTTTCCTGACTTGTACAAGTAAAGGATTCGCTTTTTTCAGATCCATGCTGAGCTTCTTTGACATTCCCATTGTAGCGTTTGCATCCAATGAGCCCTATTCAAATGGCCTCAGAGAAGTCATGAGCTGTAGTCACTCAAAATCACTCACAAGAAGTTAAAAAGCCATGCTATGAAGCCCATTTCACTGACACAACTTTCTAAGTCACCAAAATTGCTAATTCTTGTTGCCGTATCTATTTTTTTGACCCAGCAGATTTGATCACTTTTTCTGTTAACCCATAATAATGTCATAAAAGAACCAAACTTTATGTTTTTTTTGTGACAAAGAAGTACCTGTTCCAATCACCCCATCAGAGGAAAAATCAGAGTTGCAAAAATAACTGGAAACTCAAGGGAGCCATGACATTGTGTTCTTCAAATGTATGTAAACTTTTGACCACAACTGTATATATATTTATTAGACTAAATAATTGGGAAGCTGAATCCACTTGGACTGCTGGAATATGGAGAAGATCCTTCGGTTGCACATGACCTTCATTTGTTTTGACTACATGACGTCTCACTTCTGTTTCCCATCCCTCCCTTGAGAGTTGAGATGTCCATGGTAACTAGGGTCCTTGAAGTTAATAAACAATGCTGAATGATTTTAGGCTTGTTCCACTTACGCCTGTGATCATGAAGTGCTTTGAAAAGTTGGTCGTCTGCCACATCAGTGATACAATCCCTCCCTCAGTTGACCCTCAGCAGTTTGCTTAAAGAGCAAATAGGTCCACTGAGGACACCATCACCGTAGCTCTACACACAGCACTGAGCCACATGGAGTACCATAGGAACTACGTGAGGATGCTTTTCATTGACTATAGCTTAGCCTTCAACGCTATAATACTGGACATTCTGGCTGACAAACTCTCCCACCTTGGACTATCCTCTTCCATCTGCTGCTGGATTAAGAACTCCTTAACCAACCGTCCACAAACTGTTAAACTTGATCCCCACCTCTGTTCCTCCATTACACGGAGCACTGGTTCCCCTCAAGAATGTGTACTGAGTACTCTTCTATACTCCCTGTACGCATCCGACTGTACACCGAACCACCAGTCTAACTCCATCATCAAATTTGCCGATGACACCACTGTGGTCGGACTCATCTCAGGGGGGATGAGTCTGCCTGCAGAGATGAAGTAAACAAACTGTCTTCGTGGTGTTTGTTGAACAATCTCACACTAAAAACCACAAAACCTAAAGAAATAATTCTGGACTTTCACAAACGCAGCACATATATGGCCCCACTCCTCATAAATCCAGTATGCATAGACAGGGTCTGGCAGTTTAAGTTCATGGGGGTTTACATCACGAACAAGCTCTCCTGGTCTACCAAGACCACGACAGTGATGAAGAAGGCCCAGAAACGACTCAATTTCCTGAGGATACTCAAAAGGAACAACTTGGACAACAAGCCTCTGGTACCCTTCTATAGAGCCACTGTGGAGAGCATCATTGTTACGATCGCGCCGCGTAGTGCGACGCGATCGGAGGGGAAGTTGAACCCAGATGCAGAGTCGCCGAAGTAATGGAAAGGTGAGGCAGATCTGTAGCTCTTGTAGGTTGATTTAATAAACGTGGTAACATAACATAAACAACTTAGCTTGATCTCTCGTGACAAACGAAATGAACATGCGGCATGGCGTCAATGGAACGGCGATGACTAAGAGGAAAAACAGGAAACGAAACCAGGACGAAACCAGAACGATCCGACGGCGTCCACAGAAAATCATAATGCTTAAATACCAAAAATAATCTAATCACGTAATTAGTGACAGCTGATAATTATCGTGACGTCATGCCAGGAAAGGCAATCCAGCCACTCCTGACAATCATGGCATACTGCATTACAGTGTGGTACGCTGGAAGCACAGCAGCAGACAGAAAAGTCATGCAGAGAGTGATCAGCACTGCCCAGAAGATCATCGGCTGCTCTCTGCCCTCACTGGATGACATTGCCAGCCCTCGCTACCTCAGCAAATCTGGGAACATTGTTAGGGACCCAGACCTCCCTGGTAACAACCTGTTTCAGCTGGCGCCCTGTGGCAGACGCTACAGGTCGCACATAGCACGGACAAATAGAATGAGGGACAGTTTTTTCCCACAGCCATCAGGACTCTGAACTTGCGTTTGCAGGACACACAATCCATTCTGTGTAATAGCTTTGGGGTGTGCAATAACAATGTGCAATATCTTAGATTGTGCAATATTTTAGAATTTACCTTGCACTTCGGGTTTTTCTTTATGTAACTATTATATGATTATGATTATATTATATGATTCTTAGGTCAAGGAAGTTGCATAATTGTTCTAATCTAAATGTTGTTAGGTCTAGTCTCCTGTTTTTGTTATTGGTAAAATACTTTTATTGTTATTGTAGTCCCAGATGTTGTTTTTACTCATACGTGATGGAATGATCAACAACTCTGTAAATTGTTTTGATTCATGGCAATAAGAGTGGTACGAAAACGTCTATTCGGGGAGACGTTTGGAAGTTGTAAGAGGAACTTGCTGAATCTCCCCTCGGAGGTTTTACCTGTTGTTATCCATTTCTATTTAATTAAATGTCAATAATTGAATAAGATGTCTGCCTGCAGTTATTGATAATTACGGACAAAGGTAATTATTAATGAACCTAACAGAGAGACAGAGACAGAGAGAGAGAGAGAGAGAGAGAGAGAGAGAGAGAGAGAGAGAGAGAGAGAGAGAGAGAGAGAGAGAAGAGAGAGAGAGAGCGAGAGAGAGAGACCTATGGTGGTGGTGTCTTGCAAATGAATTATATAACTCCTGTCAAAAAACAACAACACTCGAGTGGTACCTTGAAATACGAGCCTAATGGGTTCCGGGATTCAGCTTGATTGTCGATTTACTCGTATTACAATTCAATGTTTCCCATAGAAATTAACTAAAAACAAATTAATTCATTCCAACCCTCTGAAATGACAGGATATTGGAATGGAAAAACATTTTGACTTGTTCAAATTTGCCATCTATTGACAGAGTAATAAATAACTAGTGGTTCGGGTAATTAATTGTACTAAAATTAGACAGATTTCACGGCGGGGAGAGAGAGAGGGACAGAAAGAGAGAGAGAGAGAAAGAGAGACATTTTCCATGGCAACACACTCGTGACATAACATAAACAAATTCAGGGTGAACTTGGATTATGATACAGACACCCAAAATAAGTTAATTCGACCTTACACTAAACTTAACTTCAAAATATTCCGAAAATGGTGCACACACGCACGGCCGAAGACTGAAGAAAGGTTAACGCTCCGCCCAGTGCTCGTTACACGACATTACAAGAGGGAGTCGCGTCAGGGAAGCATTGGCGTATGCTCGTATATCAAAATGTGTCCCCTATGTCAAAATAAATATTTGCTCAAAATTTTACTCATATAGGGCTCTGGTCTTTGCAGCATAAACAATTGCCCCCGTCTTCTGGGAGTAGTAAAAGCTGTTCATAGAGAAACAGAACATTGTAAAAGCCTGACTTGTCTAAATATCCTGTTTCCCTTTTCCAAAGAGAAGGGTCACATCTTGAGATCTTAACCTGAATGTGTAAGTTAAAACCCAATAGTATTTGATTTCAAACCAGCCATGTAACTTTGTAACTGAAACCCACCCACCCACTAACATTCAAATTAACGCTCACTTTAGAAGACTTTTCAAATGGAGTCAGAGGATGAGAGTCTTTGTCCTTTTCCTTGCTAATAAAGAGAATTGACCATGGAAGCTTCAATAATGTCTTGCACATATTTTGTCACTTTTGAAATCAAATCTTCTCTCATCTCATCTCATTTTCTAACCTCACTAGGGTCACGGAAGGTGCTGGGGCCAAACCTAGCTGATTTCGGCCCGGAGGCGGGGGATACCCTGAATTGGTGGCAGGCCAATCACAGGGAACCAGGAGACAAACAACCATTCACACTCATACCTGGGAGAAATTCAGTGTCCAATCAGCCTACAATGCAAGTGTTTGGAATGTGGGAGGAAACCGGAGTACCCAGAAAAAAAACAACGCAGGCCCAGGGATAACATGCAAACTCCACACAGGTGGACCGACACGGATTTGAACCCAGGTCCCCCACTGTGAGGCCAATGCGCTAACACTTAGCCGCTGGGTCGCCCTCACCAACTCTTTCAGAAAAAAATAATTTGAACAAAATAAGAAAATCTTACTATACACCACACTGCTGCATGGAATCATAGCTGTCCTTTACGGAAATTATCTTTAGACTAGTTGGGGATAAAAACAATAAGCAGCCCCTGTCTAACACGTTTCCTTTGTACACATTAATTTCTGATGACTTGTGTGCTTGCCCTGAATAGATTCCCCCACAATCACCCACCCAAGTTAAAGCCGCTGCGCGTAAGATGCATTATGGGGCCCGTTGTCATTAACATGAATGAAAGCTAATTACTGATAACATTAAACCATTCAATAAATGATGTCACTTTGTATGCAAGATTGACAATGTTTAAAAATGTGTTTGAGTTAGGAGGTTTGTGAGGATTAGGACACTTAAATACATCTGTTATGAGATTTCATCCATGTTAATGGCAGTTACTATGCCATGATTATCCTAGTGTTATGGCACTATCATCAGAGCCATGCAAATAGTGTTTTACCAGATACATCTTTATGAAATCATTTTAGAGTGTTCCAAAGGCTGTTAGCTTGAACCTCAGTCCAATGTCAATGACAATTTCAATAAATTGTTGAATGTATTAATAAAAATGAAATCAATTTTATTATATTGATTTAACTGTTTCCCAGATAATGAATTAAGGGACTATAACTAAAATATTCTTTAAATTTGCACAAATTAAGTGGCTGTGAAGTGTTACCTTGTGTAATGATTAAGATTTTTCGTCAATCATCAAAATCATTGTCCCTTCTATGATCTATGTGTTGGCACAAATTGATATTTTGTAAGAAATCACTTAATTATGCACTACAAAGTTTAATCAACCATTTTACTTGATACATATGAAATAAGAATTTAAGAAAGTATTTCTTTACAACAAGATTTCTAAGTGAGGGCACATTAAAAACAACCCTTTCTAATTTCCAAGTTGTTTAGCGCATCAGGAAACTAAGAATCATGGGTAATGTAGTGAGGAACAATCACCAGAGCGGTAGTGAATAAGCCTTTTGTGCCCTCACAACAATTATTGTCTACATTGGGTATGACTTTATTTTTTCTTCATCTCTTTTTCATCCATTTTTTATATCATACTTCTCTGATTGATCTCCAATGGCCACCTGGTGTTGCGTCACACTATTCAGCAGATGGTGTGGCGGGGGAGGATACCACTGAGATGGAGATGAAGAAAAACAGAGGGCTGGTGAGGTGGGGGCTTTGCGCTGCCTCTTCAGAAACAGCATCAACATAAAGGCGCAGCAACTAGATTCGAGCAATGATTTGGTTCGAAGCACCACAAAATCAAGATGTAAATATTAATAATGCCAAAACGTGATGCCATTTAATTCAACTGAGAGTACTGCACCTGTCTGCGGGATCAAATCACCAGGATTAGGAAATACTATCTGACATTTTCAGACAACATGGGCAACCAGGAAGCTAAACAAAAAAAATCTGCAGCTGCATCTGGTAATGGAGATTACCCTTTACTGCAAGAGGCATCGCGTGAGGGAGGAGATAAGACAAGACATATTGGAAAGAAACTCCATGGTAAAAATGAAGCTAAAGGAATAATCAACACCAGAGCAAGAGGAGGTGGGGGAGGAAGAGGAACTACGTGTGGGACAGGTTCGATGAAGAAGAAAAACAAATGTGAGTCAAAATCTTCTGCTTTTTCAATCCGGAAGAAAAAAGGTCATCTCAAAGGTAAAGACTCGTGCTCCTCCTTGACAGGCTCGAGTGAAGATGTGCTCACATCACAACACAATGACCTGGCCAATTTGAAACCAACTGATCTTTCTGCTGATGAACCCGGGCAATCAGACACTGAATCTGGCTTTATGCAACACAAAACAAATGAAGTAAATGCAAGCAAACATGAGTATGGT
Organism: Stigmatopora nigra; assembly: GCF_051989575.1. Taxonomy (NCBI): domain Eukaryota; kingdom Metazoa; phylum Chordata; class Actinopteri; order Syngnathiformes; family Syngnathidae; genus Stigmatopora; species Stigmatopora nigra. Next base: position 2,165,243 of record NC_135525.1, on the reverse strand, counting down.
CCATGGAAATCGAAAAAATCAAGAGCTGCAGAATCGGCAGCGGTCTCTCCCACAAAGGAGGGAGCTCAGAAAGATGAAAACTTTGGTTCTGACATAGACATTTATAGCTTCCACTCAGCAGCAGCTGATGAGGATTTGCTAGCAGACATCCAACTTGCTATCAGGCACCACCAACAATGTGGAGGGTTTGATGAAGTTATTGGGTCACAGATACAACATGAAGGTAATGTCAACTGGGGACAAGTGGCAAACACAACACCAAGTAATGGAGTTCATAAGATATCCCCAACTGAAATATGTTACTCGACACCGGAACTAGAGCTTGGAGCAGATGCTTTGTCTTTTTTGGAGGTCAAAGCCATGCCAAATAAAGACCGTCATATTGAGCAACAACAAGAATTACATTTGTCCCAAATTGAGGTATCCAAGAGGAGCGAAGATGGGGAGAAGGAAACAAGCGGTGAGATTGAGGTTAATTCCAAGCAGTGGGGGATGAAAAAGGCCTCTATTAGTAATGAAGTCATAAAAGACCAAAATACTCGAGTGCTGCAGACTCTGCCTACAGTTATTGCAATCACTACAGAAAGAGGGGCTCGAGTCAACCCAGTCACTATGACAACTGGCATTGACAGCTTCCCTGATCTGACATTGGGCAATGCTGGCACTCAATGGGATCAGAAAGCAATAGGTGACCAAAGTGAAGAGTTGTGGGAGTCTGTTGTGAATGATGAACCAATTTTACGGCTTTTAGAAAACCAATCAAAAATCTCTTGCACCATGGCAAGTCATTTTTCAGGGAAAAAGTTGGAAGAAAGTGGCAGTGCTGAGTCACTTGTAGAATGCTCGAGTACTGTATCAGACAGTGACCACTTTGATGCTGCGGGCACCAATGCTTCCCCCTTCAGCAGTTTCCTCCCATCTTGTCAAGGGAGCCCCACAATAGTAAAACATAGCCACAGATCCAACCTGGCTTATTCTCCCTCAAGCCCTGTGGTTAAACCCTACCCTCCCATATTCCCTTCATACATCAAGACCACCACTAGACAACTCAGTTCATCAGGACACTCACCAGCTTGGTCTCCCTCTCACAGCCCCATGTCAACAAGAAGAGCCTTTCACAATTTCCAAAGGTAACTTTGGTTACAAATGAACTAGTGTGTTCTGATATTTTTAATGAGTTAGAAATCCTCCTAAAAAACAGAGTCCTGCAAGGCATGCATTTTTATTTCTCTTTGATATTTAGACTAATTGGGACCTGGTTAGTGTAAAAGCAAAGAATTATCTTTTTACATGATGTTTTTTCTGAGATAAATCATAGGTCCTTGTATTAAAAAAATTTAACATTGTAGTCTTGTGAAAACAAAAAATGTGATGTTCACATGTGGACACCAGGTCCTAGGAGGTTAATGATGGTCAACATAACTATTGATATTAACATACTGTTAAGAAGACAGCTGCCTCGTTGTGGAAAGGTTCACTCGCCTGACTTCAATGTGGCTTGGATTGAATTCCCGCTGGTGGATGTATGATTGTTAGCGCGGATTGACGTTTGTCTCGCTCTGTGCCCTATGACTGACTGCCAACCAGTCTAGAGTGTATTAGTTTGCGTTTTGCCAAGAGCCTGGGATACTCTCCGGGACGTTACGGAAAATTAACAGTTAAAAAGACATATTTTTCCACATTTAAAAACATTAGCAGGTTTTAAATTAAATTTCTTAAATTGCACAAAAGGGATTGTTTACTCTAAATTTAACCATGGTAGTGAGTGTGATTTGTTGTGATCTGCTTGTGCCCTGACTGGCCAGCACAGATTCATGGTTGGTGAACATTAGATGACATATTACATTATATTACATTACATTACATATTAAATTCGATTACTTTACATAATATTAATAAAAATAATAACAATAATAATGATGATGATGATGATGATGATGATGATGATGGTGATGGTGATGGTGATGATGATGATGATGATGATGATGATGATGATGATGATGATGATGATGATGATGATGATGATGATGATGATGATGACGATGACGATGACGATGACGATGACGATGACGATGACGATGACGATGACGACGACGGCGAATAATACACATGACAAACAAATGAAATATTTTATAAAGGAACACAAATTATTACTCTCTTCTTATTCAAGTGTCTTGATATAATATTAAAACAAATACAAACAATCATTTTAAGACATAGAAAGAGCCCTGTCTCTCTTCTTTGTCCTCTTGGCAGGAAATTTCAAGGTTCATAATGGAAAAACTCAACATTTTGAATACATTGAAAAATAAAAATGACATTTAAAAAAAAAAAAGAAAAAGCCTCCTGGACAACAAAAGAAACAAACTGCAGAAATAGCAAAAGCGTGGTGGGATGTGGTGGGATGTGGCGGGATGTGGCGGGATGCGGTGGGATGTGGCGGGATGCGGCGGGATGCGGCGGGATGCGGCGGGATGCGGCGGGATGCGGCGGGATGCGGCGGGGTGCGGCGGGGTGCGGCGGGGTGCGGCGGGGTGCGGCGGGGTGCGGCGGGGTGCCGTCTTCCGTCCTGTACTGTTCTTCATGTGTTTGGCCATGAATAAATGCTTTGTTATTCTAAACGAATGTTGTTATCTGTAACGGGCTGTATATGGCCTGCGGGCCGAGCTTGAAAAACTTGTACACACACACGGCCGGAGTGAGCACATCAGCGCAATGCCCTTCGGTGGATCAGTAGATGTGTTCGTAGTGTTTATCAGCACATCCCAATCTGATCAAAAGGCTTGTGTTGTACCCGTGATTTTCCACGGGGTGGCGGTATTTCGCCTTTAAAAGACGGGTGAAATAATCAGACAGGTCCTTTGTTGTATTTCAAACCAACTTTAGTTATATCAAAGCAATTCACACAAAACATAATATACAATAATACTCAAATATATACATAGTAACATATTAACAACCCGTTATAATCCAAAGCAATGTACTTGCTGCATAAACGATTATAACTTATGAGTATTGTAACTTGTTACCTTTTGTTCCGGCCATCATATACTGCATACTATTTATGCTACCGTTATAACGGCGGCCGAAAGTAGCCTGCTGTAAACAATGCACCCGAGACTCGCACATTCCCGCACACACATAAAAAAAGTAAACAACCAGCGGCCGAAGGTAGCTCGCTTTAAACAATACCCGAGACTCGCACATTTACGCGCACACATGAAAAAATAAACAACCAGCGGCCGAAGGTAGCTTGCTGTAAACAATACCCAAGACTCGCACATTTACGCGCACACATAAAAAAAGTAAACAAGCATCACTACGCATTACGTTCTCTCACATGCTACTTATTGCCTCTTGCACATCTCACACTCAATCGATATTCAAAACAAAGCAACATACCTTTAAAAGACGGGTGAAATAATCAGACAGGTCCTTTGTTGTATTTCAAACCAACTTAGAGAAATGTCTGAATAGCCCGTTATTATACTATACCAAGGTCTATGACCATTGGTTAATCACTGCGTGACTTGCGCGTGCCCATTACGTCATCGCCGTGTGTTTAACGCATGCTAAGCGGCATGAGTCCCTTTTTAACTTAACACCTGCACTCATGTATAACATCAACTACTTCACCCTGTCACACTCTCCCCCACAAAAACAAATGTCGTCCCGACATTAACATACTCCCAAACATTTCCACTTTGGTGAGCCGATGCTCATAAAAGTCCAGGCGGCACGGGCCACAGTTCAAATACAATCCACAACTCGTACGGTCCACATTTTACTGGATGGCACAGTAATCACAGTCCATAACAGTCCATAACAGTCCATAACCGCATCATGCACGTCGTCCTTGTAGGTTCAAGCTTGTTGGAGTCCAAACAAAAAAGGTGGCTGCAGGTAATATGGATGCAGGTGTACTAACCAAGGGGCCACTCCTGGTGCAGGGTAAACAGTTAGCCGCTCCTGCGGTGACTGTGTACTATAACAGGAGGGGATTCCAAGATGGTCATAGGTCGTACGTCGTGGTGGGTGTCTCTCCCTTCTCGGCCGTTCATCAGTCAGCGCCTCAGGTTCCGTCACGGCGGTTGGCGGGGAAGTCTCTGATAACTGCTCATCACTAGGACCTTCAAGAGGAGGGTTTGCTCACTCACCAGGCAGGTCCTCCAGCTGATGGTCCTCTTCTAGTTGTACTGGTCCGGAAGCAGGGCCCCTCACTTCGTGTGTCTGGTCCACTGGCAGTGGCCTGTGCTCCGGCTCCATCTCTTGGGTACCTCTCTCATTTAGCTGGCGTAGCTCATAGTGGAAGTCATCTTCGTCATCGCTTTCTTTGTCTGACTCCTGATGAGATGCCGGCTGCTGTTTCTTTCTCGGCGTCCTCGTGCCGATTTTCCCTTCTTCTGGTGTTATCTCAACGGGCAAATGGTCACAAGACATTAGTAGATTTCTGTGCAGAACTCTGGAACGATCTTTACCTCTTTCTGGCCTAACTTCATAAATTGGTAGGTCAGATCCCATTTGCTTCACCACTGTGTGAACTGTATCTTCCCAGAAGTCACGGAGTTTCCCAGGTCCTCCTCTTGGTGTCATGTTTTTCATCAGGACGTGTTCTCCTGGTTGTAGCACAGAACTCTTCACTTTAGCGTCATAGTGCTTTTTACCTTTTTCTGCCGCTTTCCGTGCGTTCTCGGAGGCAATGGTGTACGCCTCCTCCATCCCTCGTCTCAATTTCTCCACATAGTCCTGCTGTCCATCTGCATCGGACCTGTTGCACAGTCCAAAGAGCATGTCCACTGGAAGCCTCGGCGACCTCCCGAACAGTAGATAAAATGGTGAATAACCTGTCACATCACAACGGGTACAGTTTTAAACATGCACAAGTTTATTCGAAGGCTCCTTCCAATTCGATTTCTGTATCTCCGTCGGTTCTGGTTCAGTTTCATTTGTCCTGTTGCCAGCGGATTCAAGATTTGAAGAGGAGCTCATTTCTTTTGCGTTCAGAGGTTTAGCTTGTACGTTTCTTGATGTCCGAATGTCTGGTTTTGGTTTGACCTTTGGGAATCTACTCGTCTTTGTCTGTTGAGTAGGAATTGATTCACTAGATTTTTGACATTCAAGGGGAGACTTGTCAGTATCTCTACCATATTGGGTCAAAGCTCTTGTTGATTCTATCTTTAACCTCTCATTCGCCTGTTCTTGTTCCCTTTCTTTCAAGAATGTAACTTTTTCCAGCTTCAGTAATTCAAGCTCCTCTTTCAGTACTTCCTCCCTCTGGCGAGATGCCATATTCTCTCTTTCTGTTGCTTGCTTGGTCTGAAAAAGTTTCTCCTTCTCCGCAACAAGCATGTCTACCTGTTTCTCCAGAGCCTTTTGCTCTTCTTGTAGTATTCTAATCTCATCAGTTTTCTGCTGCTCGGCTTGTTCAAACTGAAGTTCAAGATGGTCAATCTTTTTCTGAAAGGCTTCTCTCTGTTGCGATATGTCCTCTTCCAGTCTTTTGATGATGTGATCTTTAGATTGAACGATTTCATCAGTATGCAAGTTTTCTAGCGCCAAGAGTTTTTTTTCTGTTGGGCTATTTCCTCTTCATAAGATAAAAGTTTCAATTCTTTTGCCTCCACATCTGTTGCTGCCTTTGCTAAACAGCCAACTGTTTTGTCAAGCTGGTTCTTCAATTCTATAATTTCGTACCGCTGATTTTCTCTCTCAGCTTTGTAAATTTCTATAGCTTCATTTCTCGCAGAGAGCTGCTCCAACAAATCTCTTCTTTGCTTATCGCTCTCTCCAATATGCCTAGCTTGTTCTTGTTTCATGGCTTCAAGGTCCCTCTTGAGAATTTTTTCGCGCTCAAGAGAGGCCAAGTGTTTACTATTTATTGCCTGCTTTGCCCCAAAAAGTCTCTGCCACCCCAGTCTTCTGTCTTCATACAACATCCTTATCCCCTCTTTTAATTTTAACAACTCAGACATACCTTGGTCCTCGTCTTTGAGTTCGTTCCTTTCCAGGTGGTTAGCGATGTGACACAACAATTTGAATTTTGATATGCGTTTCGGACTCCCTATGTTAAGGAAATCACATATTTCTAACAGGTCATTAACTGTTAGCTTGTGCAACATTCCTTCTACTTTCAGGCGTAACTGCTCCCGTTCCATTTCCATTTTCTCAACACAGTAGGAGTTTGGTTTATGATGCAAAAGTGTGAGCACTGAACTGGCACGTTTTTACCGTCTCTCTGATGATCTCTACTGGCCTCAGATGACGAGTACTCTGCCAACTTCACGTCCCTTTTCACCACAACGCCTCTCCTCACTGTCTTGTTCCTGGATGTGGTTGGTTCTGCTGGCTCAGCATTCAGTAGTCAGGTTGTGAATACTGGTCATCTAAGCAGCAATCCCAGCGATGCCTCCAAAAATGTTGTACCCGTGATTTTCCACGGGGTAGCAGTATTTCGCCTTTAAAAGACGGGTGAAATAATCAGACAGGTCCTTTGTTGTATTTCAAACCAACTTTAGTTATATCAAAGCAATTCACACAAAACATAATATACAATAACACTCAAATATATACATAGTAACATATTAACAACCCGTTATAATCCAAAGCAATGTACTTGCTGCATAAACGATTATAACTTATGAGTATTGTAACTTGTTACCTTTTGTTCCGGCCGTCATATACTGCATACTATTTATGCTACCGTTATAACGGCGGCCGAAAGTAGCCTGCTGTAAACAATGCACCCGAGACTCGCACATTCCCGCACACACATAAAAAAAGTAAACAACCAGCGGCCGAAGGTAGCTCGCTTTAAACAATACCCGAGACTCGCACATTTACGCGCACACATGAAAAAATAAACAACCAGCGGCCGAAGGTAGCTTGCTGTAAACAATACCCGAGACTCGCACATTTACGCGCACACATAAAAAAAGTAAACAAGCATCACTAAGCATTACGTTCTTTCTCACATGCTACTTATTGCCTCGTGCACATCTCACACTCAATCGATATTCAAAACAAAGCAACATACCTTTAAAAGACGGGTGAAATAATCAGACAGGTCCTTTGTTGTATTTCAAACCAACTTAGAGAAATGTCTGAATAGCCCGTTATTATACTATACCAAGGTCTATGACCATTGGTTAATCACTGCGTGACTTGCGCGTGCCCATTACGTCATCGCCGTGTGTTTAACGCATGCTAAGCGGCATGAGTCCCTTTTTAACTTAACACCTGCACTCATGTATAACATCAACTACTTCACCCTGTCACACTTGCAGTCGATTGTTAAAGTATCAGCCTCTATACCTGTTATGATCGTGGTTGTGGACCCCAAAGCAGGCCAGGGTTGAGCTTAGTTATTTTCCAAAATCTTTATTTGGATAGTCACGTGGCTGGCGAGCACTGGTGGGTTCCGGGTAGGTTGCGTGGTCGTAGTCCGTCGATCTGTAGTCCGTTGTCTTTGTTCCGTAATATTGGTCCATTGTCCTTTATCCGTAATCTTGGTCCGTTGTTCTTGCTCCGTAATCTTGGTCTCGATGATCTTTGTTCCGTTCCTTGGTCTGTGGGGCTTGGCGTGGTCGAACTCCTGAGTACAAACAGAGGTCGTCGATCTACAAGTAAGCAATAGGAAATGCAAGAGGGTACTTTACAGTAAACTGATAAGACGATCCAGCAGCTTGGTCAGGTTCCTGGTGGCCTTATATACTGCTTAATGGCTGATGGCTTGCACCTGGCATTACTCCACTCGTTACGGGCTGGGCCTGTGATTGGGGGACAGGCACACCCAGCCACCAGTCTGGTCAAGGCCTGACAATTCCTGTGTAATGCGTATTCCATGCTACTATTGCACAAAGAGACTTGGTGAACACTATAAAGTGGTACATTGAGATACAAGCTTAATGCATTCCGAGACTGAGCTCGTATGTCGATTTACTCGTAACTAAAACAAACGTTTCCCATAGATAAGAACTAAAAACTAATTAATTCATTCTAACCCTCTGAAAAAACACCAAAAATAGAATATTGGAAAAACATTTTTATTTGTTCTAATTTGCCATCTATTAACAAAGTAAGAGGGACAGAGGGACAGGGAGGGAGAGAGACAGAGACTTTCCACGGCAACACACTCGTAACATAACATAAACAAATTTATACACACACTCAAAATAAGTTTATTGTAACCTTACACTAAAACTTAATTCTAGTTTCATTTGCAGCCTATCAAGGGTTGTTTGCTTTTCTCTTCCCGTCAAAATATTCCAAAAATGCACGGGAGGCAGGTGTTGAAGTTGTTGTAGTTCCTGCTCTCTTCTGACACGCTCTCCAATGGCAACCTTACAATTTTAGTAGCAAAGAAAAAGCTGAACCTACTTAAATCACTAGCAGGCTCCAGCTGGGGTTGTGAAAAAGAAACACTACTCCTAACATACAAATCTATCGTCCGCTCTCTCCTTGAATATGCGAGCCCAGTATGGTCGCCAATAATTAAAGACACACACTGGAACCGGCTTCAATCAATTCAAAACCAAGCACTCAGGATAGCATAGCATCTGGATGTCTTTCTATGTCAGCCATAGACCACCTGCATGCTGAGTGCGCGGTTATGCCTCTGAAGGAGCACTGTGAAATGATCGGAAAGCAGTACCTGGCGGCATGCCATCTTGAAGGCCATCCAGGTCGCAGACTTCAAGCAAACCAGAAACCAAGAAAGATGAAAAAAACCATCATCACAGAGCATGGCAAGGAAATAGAAAAAGAATACGACAAGCCAAATCCTACCAAAGAAGACTACAAACAATGCATCGAATCCATTCACACCAAAGAAGTTCAAAACATCCTCAACAAGGCAAAACCCAACAAAGTCCTCAATGCCTTTCCACCTCTAATAAACCAAGAAGAAAAACTGCTGAGCAGGAAGGTGAGATCCAAGCTTGCCAGGCTCAGGTCAGGCTAGAGCAGGAAACTAAACAGCTACCTGTCCAGGATCGATCCAGGAATACAAGATGCCTGCCCAAAATGCAACTTTTCCCCCCACAATACTGAGCATCTTTTTTCGTGTCCAGATGACCCCACAAATCTAACTACCTCTGGACAAGACCAAAGTTGGTCGCAGAATTTTTAAAACTAGACGACTAAAAGAGAACATTTTTAACCTGTTTTTTATCACTCCGACATACAATACAATACAGAACAAAAAGAAGCTTGGCCCCCAGAATTTAGTACCAGAGAGGCTAATCAATCAATCAATCAATTAAAATTGTGAATCAGGGAGTGACTTATACACGAGAAATCATAAAATTCAACAATTTTAAGGATGTGGCTTATACACGAGAAAATTATTAATTATTACAAAGAAAAACATTTTTAGAGGGAAACGCTTTAATTCGTATTCCATAATTGAATTATTGATAGGAAACAACAGCATATAACCAGAAACAATATCGTACCGAGACCTTCAACTTACTGAGAAACTGTGGAATTGACCAGATAAATATTTAAATATGTATCAGCAGGAAAAGAGATGCAATTTTAGAACAAAATATTTTCTTAGTGTTCTTATTGTGGCTGTTATGATTAATTAATCAGTATTTGCTCACAGGATAATGGGTGGTGATCAGCAGTTATTACCAAGACAAAGCTACAAACCAAATGCTCGTCGTCTGAGTCGCTCAGCTGACTGGACTGAGGAGCTAGAAAAGAAAATGAGATGCAAGCAAAGCAATGATGATGCTGGGAATTTAGACTGCAGATACAGAGGCGGAGGGAGCCAACCCATTTGTGATACCAGAAGATCTTCCTGTGGACAAATTGCAACATGCAGCCTCCAAGATTTCTTCACAGGTGATTGCTTATGCCAGTAATATTTAATATAAGGCCCACGGGATAGGGCCTGCTAGGGTGTCCGATCCAGACCGCAGGTTTGTTCTGCCTGATAGGGCCTTTTTTAGATTCCTACTGTACGTACACCTGAAACTTTTATTTTTTCGACACAGTAGCTGTAAAACCAGAATTGTGTGAGTTGTGTGATGGGATGTAAGCACTACTATACTTTGCTTAATTTCATATCCGCAGTCAGTCATTATTTTGCCCTCTTTATTCAAAGAGACACCGTAAATTGTAGCCAATGAGTTAACGAGGAACCTTAAAATGGTCCAAAACTAACTGGAAGTAACCCGTAAATCCCCCAAAATTAACAGAAAGGGAACAATAAACAAGGACGCAATATAGAAATGCCCCCAAAATGAAGAAACATTAATTCACTTCTCCCAGTCAAAATGGATTGGAAGTCTAGCGCTATCAACCGCGCACAGTAAGTTCACTTTTTGCCCAAAATTAAACAGGTCAGGACCAGGTGAGATCTAGCTACCATGGCCTGCAGACCAAACAGATTTCGACACCCCTGGTTCAGCCCCCTTTGTGCAATTATTATTGGTTTCTTTTATTTTGAAGACTGATTTAAATAAATGAAAACAGATACAAACCAAAAGATGTTTGTAGTGTCTAGCCAATTAAAATATAAGAAATGGCAATTGTTTCAATACACTCTGACAATAGCTACAATTGAAAAAGTCCAAGTTTAGATAGTGTCTGGAGAAGATGCAAACTCCATATTGAAAGTTTCAAACCATTATTCAACCCTTGCTATGAAGGAGACATGCTCACCACATGGCACCGGGGACCTCGTCAAGATTACAGTTCCAAAATGTAAACTGAATTAATATTTCAATTCCCAATTATACAGGTTAAACCAAAGTGATAACCAATAAAAAATAAACATAAATGTTCTATTCATTTTGCAGCTCCCATTGTTTTATTTACCACATCGAGATTCAATAATATACAGTGGAACCTCTACTTCTGAAATTAATTGTTTCAGAAGCGGTTTTAATTCAGTCCACAATCTTTAATACTTTAATACATCCCATTCAAAAGTATGTGCACTATGAACTATGAATGCAGATGTTATGTATGTATGTCAGCAAAAAAATAGTCATTGAAATGAAGAAGAAATGCAAAGACATTTTCAAAGTTGTGAATATGTGAGTGGCAGCTGAGTAATCATCCATATACGTGCAGGTAAGAGCACAACTTAAAAACTAAAAATCATGTTATGTAAACCCAGGAAATCCCAAGAAACAATACCAGGACCAACAAGGGTCTAAAGCAGACAAATCAGGAACTCACCGCTGCCATAGGTGCTCCACCATGGTCCCATAAAAAGACTAAAGTAGTGGTCGGAAAAGGGGCTATGGGTCAGATAGGGGGAGAGGAGAGAGAAAGTGGGAGTGGGGAAAGGGGGAGAGGGGGAGACATAGGTGGGGAAAGAGGGAGAGGTAGAAAAGAATAATACACTTAAAATTTAACTTAAATTAATTTAGATTATGAAACACAAAGTTAAATGAGTGTAACTTTGTTGTGCTATAACCGAGGCAAAGGTGATAATGTGTTCATGTATTCCACCCAGTTAGAACGTGATGCTGCTCCATGGCTCAGAACCGAGTCCCATTTCGTTTAATAAATTATCGAACCAGTCAGGACTCGCTCTGAAGGGTTCAGCTGCTGTCTTTTTAAGATGCTTGCTTTGCTTTCAAGCCCATGTAAATTCCGCTGGCTTTTTCACAGATTATTGACTCGCTATCTCCCGCTAACTGTTTATCTTTTAGCCATATTAAACTAAGGCCATCACGTTATAAATATCACTGCGCAGCTTGAAAATGATGGATAGTCCTTCATCACACTGGTTTCATTTGGACCCATTGTTTACCTTTAATTTGGAACTGATTAAATGTAAAATTTCAACCCTTACGGTGCTCGTAGATATTTAAGCGAGAGATGCAGCGAGAAAGACATAGTAATACTGTTCTCGCCACTTGACGGCCGTATCGGGAACTGTCAAGTATCTCAAATTTGTCTCGTATGCCAAAGCAAAAATGTGCTCAGAATTTTCCTCGCATCTCAATTTTTTTGTCCTCCACATTACTGTACTGTCTAACATAAAGTACTGCATGGCTACGGTCATTGTGGAGAATACTATCCAGGTTTCCCACATGGCCTGGAGGGACACTTGGGCGGCACTGGTCTGCACGACAGACCGCAACCGCATATTTACTGACCGTCATAGGAGACCTACCCCAACCTATCGTCCTGGCCAGATTGTCTGGCTGTCTACGCGGGATTTGCCTCGCTTGGGAATTAGTAGTCCAAGTGAGAATCCGGGAAGCTTGGTCCAAAGATAGACACTATTGTGAACCCGGTGATAATCCGACTCAGACATTCCATCTCCATGAAAGTTCATCCCGTGTTCCATGTCTCCCTGCTCAAACCGGTGTTTTCCTGCCCTCTAAACACTCCACCTCGTCTGGCTGATGGCGGCCCTGTGTACACTGTGCAGAGCAGTAATCTCAAACCGGTTCCACATAGGGCCGCAGTGGGTCCTGGTTTTTGTTCCAACCGATCCAGTGCTGACATTTTAACCAATCAGGTGTCTTTAAAATAAGTAGCACCTGAATCTAATTAACTGATTGCACTTGCAAAAGGTATCCTTGTTGAGTTGGAATGAAAACCTGCACCCACTGCGGCCCTTTGAGGACCGGTTTGAGACCACTGGTGCAGAGCATTCATGACTCCCATAGGCGGGGTAGGAGTTACTATATCTGACTGGGAGGGGTATGACCCTGAGGAACGTTCCTAGATCCAGCGTTCCTGGATCGTTGCCTTCATTGATGTGTTTACCTTTCAAGCAGCTGATTAAACCAAAAAGGCAGGGCAGTACCAACACTCCTGCAGCAGATTGGTGAATCCGCTATTTAAGAACACCTGCCACAATCAGACGATTGTTGGAGTATTGTTTGCGTTGCCTACCCTTTTGCTTGCCCAACAAACACTTCGCTGAAATTTCACGGCGACTTTTGATGTTTCATTTTTAGGTTTTGTACTATGAAAGTCGTAGTTTATTTACCGATTCAGCCGTGCTGTTTTTGTTTTACTTAGCCCCTTGGTGTTACTCGTTGACTCAGTTGCAGTTTTTGGGTACTCAAGTTTTTTTTTTGGCAATAATGTTTTGTTAATAAACATTACTTTGTAAATATGGATTCCTGTCCTATGTCATGTATGGATCCACTTTACAATGGCTTGCGTTCAGCTTCAGCTTCACGTTGTTGTAAATGATAACAACGTGAAGCTGGGTTGCCACCTCTCATCCGTCCGGACGCTCAGAACCGGCTTGCCCCAAGGCTGTGTGCTGAGTCCACTACTCTACTCGCTCTACACACACGACTTCAGTCCCACGCACCCTGAAAACAACATTGTGCATTTTGCGGATTATACAACAGTAGTGGGGATGACCTCAAGGGAAAATGAGATAGCCCACAGAGATGAGGTCCTTAGACGAAGCCAGAGAACTCATCGTGGACTTCAGACGGAACAGGGCCACTCTGCTCTGCTGATCTCACTTGGACTACTAACATATTTGTTGATTATTCATTTGTTGTTTTTATTTGTGCACTTTGTGGTGTTAGCTTTAAATCTCATTATACTTTTATAAAGACAATAAAAGTATTCACTTCAATTTGATTCAATGGAAGCCTAAGTAGAAACTTTTACAAGTAGAGGTACTACTTTAATTAGAACTAAATATAAAAAAAACACTTTTCCATAACAACTAAAAATGTGATAGTTTCACGCATTTATTGGTCTTTTTATTTAAAAAAAACTATTTTATATTTCTCCTGGTCTATGAATGTCTAGGTAGAACCCTCTTGGAGAAACTGTTTCTTCAACAGCAGGAGGAAGAGCCAGAAGAAGCTGAGAGACTATGCTCCAAAATATTAGCAATGGGTCTTCTTCTTCCTTTCACGGACTGCTTCAAACAACAGCTAGGAGCAACAAATATGACCTCTACAAGATCACCTAAGTTTAATGTATGTAGCTAAAGCTGTAAGGCTACAATCACAGGGGTTACTCTCCCTCGATTTACAGGCAATACTGGTGCCTGTTGTTAGCTGGGTACGGTGCAAGTGCCGCCCTCAACCCTTGTGAGGATGAGCGGTTCAGAAAATGAATGAATGAATGTTGTAGAATGATACTGATTTTATTGTCTTATTCATAATTTGATTAAAATTAGTACATATAAAGTCCACATTTGCCTATGTTTATATTACTCTTCATTCCTAATTCCATTTGTTAATTACTGTGATAAAGTAAGGCTAGAATAACATTTATTGGAATTGTGTGCATACATACAGTTGTGGTCAAAAGTTAACATTTGTGAAGAACAATGTCATGGCTTACTTGAGTTTCCAGTTATTTCTACAACTCAGATTTTTCTCTGATAGAGTGATTGGAATAGATACTTCTTGTCACAAAAAACATTCATGAAGTTTGGTTCTTTTATGACTTTATTATGGGTGAACAGAAAAAAAAGTGATCAAATCTGCTGGGTCAAACAGAAGGGCTAATATTTGTAACATGTTCCGCGGCCATTTTCACTTCAATCAGGCGCGTTGGTAACCATCCATAAGCTTTTGAAAAGCTTCTGGTTGGATCGTTGACCACTCCTCTTGACAGAATTGGTGCAGTTCAGTTAAATTTGATGGCTTTCTGACATGGACTTGTTTTTTTTTTTCAGCAGTGTCCACAAATTCTCAATTGGATTTAAGTCAAGACTTTGGGAAGGCCATTTGAAAATCCTAATTTTAGCCAGATTTGGCCATTCCATTACCAATTTTGATGTGTGTTTGGGGTCATTGTCATGTTGGAACACCCAACTGTGCCCAAGACCCAATCTTTGGGCGGATTACTTTAGATTATCTTGTAGAAATTGAAGGTAATCCTCCTTCTTCATTATCCAATTTACTTTCTGTAAAGCACCAGTTCCATTGGCAGCAAACAGCCCCACATCATAATACTACCACCATCCTTGACGGTAGGCATGGTGTACTTGCTGTTAAAGGGTCCCCCGTTTTCTCACATATTGCTGGGCATTGTTGCTTGATAGCTTGATTTTTGTTTTGTCTAACCATAGAACTTTCCTACAGAATGTCTTCTCTTTGTCCATGTGATCAGTAGCAAACTTCAATCGAGCCTTAAGGTGCCGCTTTTGGAGCAAGGGCTTCCTTCTTGCACGCCAGCCTCTCAGTCCATGGAGATGCAAAACACGCTTGACTGTGGACACTGACACTTGTGTTCCAGCAGCTTCTTGGCAGATCTGCTTTTTGGTGATTCTCAGTTGAATCTTCACGGTTCCTTAAAACGTTTCTCTCAGAAGCAGGTGATAGCTTGTGTTTTCTTCCTGATTGTGGCAGTGACAAAACAGTGCCATGCACTTTAAGCTTACAAACATTTTTTTGCACTGTTCCTCTTGGGACCTGCAGCTGCTTTGAAATGGCTCCAAGTGACTTTCCTGACTTGTTCCTTCGCTTTTTCAGATCCATGCTGATCTCCTTTGACTTTCCCATTGTAGCGTTTGTGGGCGTTAGCATCCAACTAGGCCTATTTAAATGGTCTCAGAGAAGTTACCAGCTGCAGTCACTCATAATCACTCACAAGAATTTAAGAGGCCATCCTATGAAGCTCATTCCACTGACACAACTTTCTAAGCCACTAAAATTGCTACCAAAATTGCTACCAAAATTGCTACCAAAATTGCTAATTTGTGTTGCTGTATTTATTTTTTGACCCAGCAGATTTGATCACTTTTTCTGTTCACCCATAATTAAGTTATGTAAGAACCAAACTTCATGAATGTTTTTTGTGACAAAGAAGTCTCTGTTACAATTACTATCAGAGAAGAATCAGAGTTGTAGAAATAACTGAAAACTCAAGAGAGCCATGACATTATGTTCTTCACAAGTGTATGTAAACTTTTGATCACAACTGTATATATACACATGTGTATATGCACACACACACATTTTGACTTCATTATAATGAAAAATAATTTGTTTCCTCAGCAAGATCAGCTGTATACATGGGCTGCTGTTACCCAGCCAGCCATTACCCTTGATCCTCTCGATCAGAAGCAAAAACATCATCTTAAACATTACAAACCTTGTGGGGAAAGCACTGAAGTCAAAGCCCCATATTCTGGTGAGATCAACTCTTTGTACTGTATGTAGTATCTATATGCGAGATGAAACTAATATAACATTTCTTCCGGGAATGAGTAATCCAATGCATTAACTTTCTTTTAAAGCTTATTAACATCACTGTGTTACTCTTCTGCTGTAAGACTGACCATCACATGGACAGAGGAGAGGCTTTACTGACGATTCCAATTTCATAAAAGTCAATAGCAGATAGTTACTGAAGTTGTACTGGTGTATTCTCCTGTCTTGGGTGCGGGCAGCGTGTGACCGATTGCCAATCAGTGATGGTTTTATTGCGAGTTCCCGTAATTGTCCATCTCTATGTGTGACTGACAATTGACCAGCGATTAGTATAGGGTGTAGTCTGTCTTTCACCGACAGTCAGCTGGGATAGGCTCCAGCACCCTGTTACCCATTGAAGGATAAGGATATGTGTTGAAAATGACTGAATAAATTAATTGTAATAATTTGAACGACAGAATGAACAACTTGACACAGATTACTAAACAGGGCATTTCCTCGCAATATATGCAACAAAGCTAATGGCTCACGAATAATGAAATGAATTATGTGCATGCAACACACAAGTACTAGAATTGAAGGCACACAATGTGTATGAATAGGTTCATTAATGTGTGCTGTCCCTAATTAAATAAATCAAACTCAAACTCAACCTCAAGAAACAATTTTACCTCTTAAATCGTAAATAAAAAGTTGAAAAAAAGGAACAGTATAGATCACACCCGGGAAAGTAAATCATGACTGATGACTTTCTGTTTTGGGATCAAATTATGTATATTAAATTTCCTGATTTTACCCCTTTTTAATCAATAATTATAATTTTTTAATCAATTATTCCTGTTTTTATTTAAAAAATAATTTAGTAAATATATATATATATATATATATATATATATATATATATATATATATATATATATATATATATATATATATATATATATATATATATATATATATATATATATATATATATATATATATATATATATATCTATCTATATATATATATATATATATATATATATATATATATATATATATATATATATATATATATATATATATATATATATATATATATATATATATATATATATATATATATATATATATATATATATATATATATATATATATATATATATATATATATATATATATATATATATATATATATATATATATATATATATATATATATATATATATATATATATATATATATATATATATATATATATATATATATATATATATATATATATATATATATATATATATATATATATATATATATATATATATATATATATATATATATATATATATATATATATCTGACGGTTTGGAAATGTGTGATAGAGCGTCAAGCTTAGGAGAAAGTAGGAGAAAGTAAAATCAAACCCACTGAAAAAAATGGCTCAGCTGGCTTGACAAGTCTCTGGGCTACCTTGATAGTTTTTAAATTAGTAATTCTTAACCTGGGTTCAATCGAACCCTAGGGTTCGATGAGTCGGTCTCAGGGGTTCGTGGAACCTTTGCTGCGGATGTCAAGATACAACGACTCATCGTGTCTATTCACGATTACATTCCCCAATTAACCATCATTGGCTGCAGATGATCACATGACATTGCTTTGCCAATCAGTGCTGCGAGGAATTTATATATCTTGAATTGAAAAATTTATATTTTATTTTACACAAGCAGGGAGGCCCGATGGATAATCATTGCGCAATTAAAAAAAATATCTTTTGAAAAATGGAATTTTTAACAAATAAGAGATTGAGTTTTGCTCACTTAGAGAAATTGAAGAAATGCAATCACTCGTCTATTAGGATCCGACAGCCGTTTCTGGCCACCAAAAAGAATTAAAATTGTCTCTACATTCCATGGTTTGGACAAACGCAGTGAGAATATCTTAGCATACATACATACACTCACACACCCATAAATCCCACTTTCTAAAGATTATAGACTAAATTAGAGTTTGGTGAATGCGCATATTAAAATAATGGGATTCGTTAGCTCCAACAAGGTTAAGAACCACCGTTATAAATGTTAATGGTTGATCTAGAACACAAATAAGTAATTGGGTCCTACCAGATGATGCCGCCACTCCTCTAGGGCAAGCTTAAGAGCCAGCAATTTGCGGTCCCCAATGCCGTAAGTGTATTTGGCCTCAGTCAGCCTACAGGAAAAGAAGGGGCAAAGGGTACATCTTCCCATCCTCCAGTCTGCAGTTATTTCCGAGTTGTCCACCTCCACAAAAAACTGTAGGTCAGGTTCTGATGTAAAATGGGCCTTTATCTCTAAAAGAGGCTTCTGCTGCCTCTGACCAATGAAAAGGGGACTTTGAGTGATGAGGGGCAGAAATCCCAAAAAGCTCTGTAGCTCCTTCCTTCAGGCCTGGGCCATTGAGCAATGGTCGCCTTCATAGGGTCCATCCGGAGTTCCCTGTCGGCCACGATGAACTTGAGGAAGGTGGTCTGTGGAACTCGCATTACTCTACCTTCCCGTACAGGCAGTTCTCCAAAAGACATTACAGCACCTGTCACAGAAGTTGCTTGTGCTCCGTAGGGTACGTGAAAAAATAAAAATGTCGGTCAGATAAACAAACGTGAATTGATGCGACATGTCTCGAAAGACATCATTGATGAGCGTCTGGAACACTGCTGGTGCATTGCAGAGACCGATAGGCATCACAAGATACCAGTGGCGGTCTGTGCATTTTCTCGTAGCGCCTTCAACGAATCAAATCACGTATTTTTGTTGCTGTCTTTTGGTCGCGGTCTTTTGGTAGCCCGGACAGCGACAACGGGCTACCAAAGGACAGGCGACCAAAAGACCGGTGACAAAACAAGGTAATACAACACGGTCTACACATCAAAGAAGCCAACAATGGCCATGAGCAGTTTCACTGAGCCGACGTGTCAATGTATAAGAGTTTGTATGTACATGTGCTGTCCCTTTAAGAAGCTACACCAGTCAGGGTCTTAACAGGTTAACCGAAAATGGGATAAAATCCACTTCCTAGCAGCCTTTAGTGATTAAATACAAACACTGGAGCTTTTCTGATATCAGAACATGGTCCACAATTGAAATATTATTTAGGGATAAAGCCATAATTTACTCACCCAATATCATTTTTAACAATACACAATATCCATCCTCCTTTCTTCCTTCTTTTATATCGCCATTGAAGCTAATGCTGATGATGTCGGACCTGTTCTGTCATATTTCTGGTAAAGTCCGCCTTGAAAATACTTTAAATCAACACAACAATATATTTACTTGTGCAGCTAGCTCCAGATACTGTTTGGTAGCTGTGGCTAATCACTACCCAATCATAGTTGGTGAAAGTGATGACGTATCCCTACGCCTGCGAGACGGCATTGTGCTGTTGCCAACTCGAAATCTGATTGGTTAGAGCAACAGTCTTATCGACGCTTGTTTAATGCAACAGAGCCTGCAGAACTGATTGTGAAGGCCTTGAGGCAGATTTCTGACTCTGGTAACAAATAATGGCTGAAATGTGATTGGTTAAATGCTTCAATATGAAAACACACATCTGGAAGCAGTGCAACCAGGGGAGAACGCAATGAAAGGAAGCTAACAGACAATTTGGAATTACTTAAGTATTGATGGACAAAATATAATAATACATGATTCAGATATTTCTTAGGCCGGCAGAGAAGGCCTTGAAGGCCCCGATGGCCCGCCACTGCCAGATACCAGTGACGGTCAGTGCATTTCTTAGTGACGCCTTCATCAAAAATGGTTTTATGGCTATAAAACTTTTACGGCATCTACAGCTGCGCCAATAATCAATAAATACCTCATATAATTGAAATATCATTTATAAATATACAAATATTTTACTCACCAAAAATCATTTTTAACCGTACACAATATCCATTCCCCTTTCTTTTTTCCTTCTTTCCTATCGCCATCGAAGCTAATGCTGAAGGTCGAGCTTGTCCTATTAAATTTCTTGCATACGTTTTTATTCGTTTTCGTGCTAAAAATGTTTGTTCCGGGTTGTGAAAGGCTTGCTTGCTTTGGGGTTGTCCGTCTTAATGATATCCAGCTTTTGTTTTCTTGAAAAGTCTGTCTTGAAAATGGCTTTAAATCAACACAACAATATATTTGCTTGTGCAGCTCGCTCCAGATACAGTTTGGTAGCTCTGGCTAGTCCACTCTAGTGAAAGCGATGACTTATCCCTACGCCTGCGAGAAGGCAATGACATATCCCTACACCTGCGAGAAGGCATTGTGGTGTTGCCAACTCGAAAACCGATTGGTTAAAGCAACAGCCTTATCGATGCTTGTTTAATGCAGCATAGCCTGCTGAACTGATTGTGAGGGCCTTGGGGAAGATTTCTGACCCCGGCTACAAATAATGGCTGAAATGTGATTGGTTAAATGCTTCAATACGAAAACACACATCTGGAAGCAGTGCAACCAGGGGGATAAGCAATGAAAGCAACCTAACAAACATTTGGAATTATTTAATAAGTATTCATGGATAAAATATTATTAACATCAGTCTGTGATTCAGATGTCTTAGGCCAGCAGAGAAAGCCTTGAAGGCCCTGACGGCACACCACTACCAGATACTCATAATGTCCCAATGGGGTCTTCCGTTCATCCCCCTCCCAAATGTGGATCAGAAGGTAAATGATAAGTAAATGGTACCTGTTCTTGATGGTGATGTTGTTTAGGCCATGGTAGTCGTCATAGGGGCGCAGCAAGCCGTCCTTTTCCACAAAGAAGAATCCTGCCCCAATTAAAGAAATAAATACAATCAGACATAGGCATTGTCGTCATCATTGACTTGACAAAAAGCCTAATTGTCATCATGCCCAGCTGCGTATGACGAAATTGGTAGTGCTTCTCCACAAGTGCGCCCTCCCATGCAAGGCCCAATAAATGACAATTTCAGACTCGTTAGCACTCCGCCACAATGGATGCATCGCATCACCCCCTGAGCGCAACCAAATCCGGGTGACTGCAAGTTTGCCTCGCTGATGCCAACAAGAATAAAATGGATCATTTACTTCTCACTGTCTTCTCACTTACCTTCAGTCAGTCAGTCAGTAGAAGGATCTGCCTTCTACTGGCTGACTGAAGGTAAGTGATCCATTTTATTGGGGAGGATGATAACGAGATGACTGCTGCTAGTATGTCAGAGATGTAATGCTGCAGTGCCTCTCGCTCAAGCTTGGAGATGTTGTAGAGACGGCCCCTCAGAAGAGTGGCACCAGGCAAGGAATGAAGGGCACAATCAGAGGGGCAATGCAGAGAAAATGTCTTTGCTGGGTCCTTGCTAAAGACTTGTGCAAGATCATGATGACAGTCCGGCACCGTGGCCAGTCTCGTGCGTCTGGCCCTCCCAGGAGAGAGAGGCCAGCGGCAGAAGACAAGAGGAGGATCCCCCAGTGGCGAGGCTCACCAACACCTCTCTCGCTCATGGTGAGCTCTCCTTTGCTGGTCGAAACAGACACACACGTACGGGATGACCTCTCTCATCGCAGTAAAAGCACAAAGCCGAGTTAAGACGACGACAACGTTCTTCCTCAGAAAGCCAGCAGTGACTCAGTTGCATAGGCTCTGACGTCGTAGCAGGGGCAAAGTCACAGCAGCTGGAGGAGACGTAAGGAATGGCCGCTGCAAACAGTATTTGGGCTTTACATGCAAGTTCTCACGATGCTGTCTTCAGTGTTCTCGGAGTCGACCGTCAATGCTTATAGCCTAACTCACGAGCGCATCCAGTGAGACACGCTCGTCTCGGCATGCCAACTTGTCCTTTTGGGACTTGTTAGGTTCATTAATAATTACCTTCGTCCGTAATTATCAATAACTGCAGGCAGACATCTTATTCAATTATTGACATTTAATTAAATAGAAATGGATACAACAGATAAAAGCCTCCGAAGGGGAGCGTTACAGCAAGTGTCACCTTACAACTTCCAAACGTCTCCTCGAATAGACGTTTTCGTACGCTTCTTATTGCCATGAATCAAAACAATTTACAGAGTTGTTGATCATTCCATCACGTATGAGTAAAAACAACATCTGGGACTACAATAACAATCAAAGTATTTTACCAATAACAAAAACAGGAGACTAGACCTAACAACATTTAGATTAGAGTAATTATACAACTTCCTTGACCTAAGAATCATATAATATAATCATAATCATATAATGGTTACATACAGAAAAACCCGAAGTGCACGGTTTTCATAACGATAACAACATTCTTGTTATTGGCCGAATAGCCCTGGCCTCGTCACCAAGGGCCCACCAAATCTCAAGGACCCAGATTGGGTGGATTGTTTGTATAACCATCCTGGAACAGGCCGTCCAGGTTAAAGATGACTTGGCAATACTCGTGACCTCGCAACACTTTGAAAATAGAAAGAGAATGATTTAAACAAAGAAAGGAATTAATACAGAGAATAGAAAGAGAATGATTTAACAAAGAAATGAATTAATACGACTATTATAAAAGTAATACAGAATAAACCCAACAGGACTCGCTTCCGGGAAGGCAACGTCGTTGAACCCACTCTCAGCGGTGAGGGTATGGAACATGACTGTATATTCCGCCATGCTTTGGACGCCCTGGCGGAGACAAATCAAGCATCTCGCTGCTTCCCTTCTACGCACTGGGTGATTGAACACTCTCTGCAGGCACGAAGAGCAAATATTCGAGCCTCTCTCCCACTCGACAGAGTTTCACCGCGAAGACGGCCAATGACGTAGGCGATCATTGTCCGGGCCGTGCTATATGTGAGGCCCTGTTGCTCAAATTCCAGGCTGCATTGGACGAGGAAAGCCTGGCATGCTGCAAGGTCAACATAATACGGGGCGGGCAGCGGGATTACGGGTTCGCAGAGCAGCGGTGACGGGGTTACCTTATGAGCTGGCGATATTGGGGTTGGTTCTGTCCGTTGTGCATGAGGCAATGAAGTGAATTGTGTCTGCACTGACCGCAGCGTCTGCAAGATTTTAGATACCTCGGTCAGAAGAAATTGGATAACCAAAACTGTGTTGATCCATGAATGGTGCTGGTTGACTTGCGGGTGTTCGGTCTGCTACTGCGGGGTCCATGTATTGGTTGGGTCATGCTGTCACGGCCGTGGGCAGACGGCCGTGAAGCAGGCAAATGCACACGGGCAGGATGAAGAGCTTTCTGTTTATTTAGAGTGTCAGACGGAGGTACAAGCAGAGAAGCGTAGTGGAGTCCTCGTGCATAGCGTGGAGATCGATAGCTGAGAGCTCAGTCGAAGGGTCCCAAGCAAAGGTGCAATATGCGTAATCATGTTCGTGGTCATGAGCGTAGTCAAGGTCCTAGGAACAAATCAAGAGGTCTGAAATCAGGTGAGGCAAACAAGGAGGTGGCCCAAGAGGGTACTTTACATTGAACTGATAAAGCTGTGGGTGGCTCAAATAGCTCCCTGGTGTCTGATGAGCTGCACTTGCTATTGCCCAGCCCATCAGGTGCTGGACCTGTGAATGGTTGAGAGGAGCAACCATCCACCGGTCTGGCCCTGGGTCTGACACCCTGCTACTTAATTTGCACACTTGAAGAGTCCTTTCACTAAATGTTTTCATGATTTCTGCTTTAGGTTGAGTTGAATTCTTGGTTGAATACCTACATATATAATGTGGATTCTTCATATCCACATGAAGCTTTTACAATGTTATCTGGCATCTGATACATTTGTTGATTGTACTTAATTATTCCTGTCTTAACTGATAATGTCTTAATCTCTTCAGAACATCTTAACCTGGATTTGAAGCAGCAACCAAATGAAAACCAACATTTTCAGGTAAGTAACTGATATTTACTGGCACGTGTATTGTTACTACTCTCAGGAACTTCTCACCACCATATTTGGTAGGTATTGGTCTTGTCTCAGGCTCGGAATAGCTGGCGCTGAAGATTTGGGAGTTTCTGTCAAGACTTGGTCTCAACTGCTATTTCTAAATGTCATTATGTCACTATAAATTTAGGAAAAGCATTTGGTAAAACAAAAACAACCCAAAAAAATTGTCGGGTGACCAGCATCTGACCAGTCGAGCAAATTATGCTAAAACTGACATATTAAAATGTTCTCCAATTTTTTAATTTTTCTTTTTTTATGTTGATGATTGCCGCCTCGTGGTATAGAAGTTCACAGGCCTGACTTCGGTCCGGGCAAGCGCGGGCTCGATTCCCGCGGGTGGTGATATGAATAGTGTGGATGGTCGTTTGACTTACAGTGTGTCCTACGACTGAGTGGCGACCAGCCTAGGGTGTAGTTGATGAATACTTTGATTTGTTTAAAGTTTCTGCTACCCTCTGTTTGCAGGAGGAGGTTATGCTAAAAACCGTTAAACTAAAGGAAAAACAAGTCAATGTCATCCAACAACTGGAGCAAACGATTGAAGATCTCAGGACTAAGATTGCTGAATTGGAGCGGCACCCTCCTCTGCTTGATAGAGACATACAAACAGACAAGAGCTCAGGGGAAGGTTGCTTTTCAAGCACAGTGTGTGATGCTCATTTTCAGACTGAAACAACTCACTTAATGGGCTACTTTGAGGCCAAATCAGTCCAGACATCACCGATGGATGATAGATTTAAGTTTAAAGTGCCAAATGACGAGAAAGGTGGAATCAGTGGTTTACTAGAACTACCACTTGCACTTCTAAATGCATCATCTCATCCTTTGCTTGGAGATATCGCAGTCTATACACAGAAACCTAGCATAGAAATAGATTTAAATCCACCACCTCCTCATCTTCATGCTGGACATGCTCCACCCCCTCCTCCTCTACCTGTAGAACCTGTTCAACTCCCACCCCCTCCTCCTTTCCCTGTAGGACCTGTTAAACCCCCAACCCCTCCTACTCTTCCTGTAGGACTTGTTCAACCCCCAACCCCTCCTCCTCTCCCTGTAGGACCTGTCCAACCCCCACCACCTCCTCCTCTCCCTCTAGGACCTGTCCAACCCCCACCACCTCCTCCTCTCCCTGTGGTACCTTTTCAACCCTCTTTACCTCTCCCTGATGGGCATGCTCCACACCTTCCTTTTCCTCCTCCTGATAGATCTGCTCCACCACCTATTAATCATCCTTGTGGGCCACCTCCACACCAAGCTACTTCTCTCCCTGCTGGTATTGCTCCACCCCCACCTCCACCTCTCCCTGGTGGTATTGCTCCACCCCCACCTCCACCTCTCCCTGGTGGTATTGCTCCACCCCCACCTCCACCTCTCCCTGGTGGTATTGCTCCACCCCCACCTCCACCTCTCCCTGGTGGTATTCCTCCACCCCCACCTCCACCTCTCCCTGGTGTATTTGATTTACCACAACCAAATTATCTTCCTCCTAGTAGACCAAAACCACCTTCATCTCTCCACAGCAATGTTGCTCCACCCCCGCCGCCTCCATTCCCTAGGGGGACCAGTGCACTTCAACAACCCCCTCCTCCAACTGGAGCAATCAGCCTCTGTCCACCTCTGCTACGTGCACTAGGTTCCTTGCCACCTCCCCTGCCTCTGGGGCTATCTACTCTGGGTATCACCCAAGAGAATCCCCCTCGGAAAGCAGCAGTGGAGCCTCCCAAACCCATGAAGCCACTGTATTGGACCAGGATCCAATTGCACATGAAAAAGTAAATGATTATTGTGATTCTGGTGGATGTGAAAACAAATGACAATGCAAGCAAACACAGTGGAACCTTAAACATTCTATTTAGTGACACTGATATGTTGTTCCATTTATTTTGGGCCCTCCATGCAACATATACAGTAGAATAGAAAACATTGCAATAGTTTGGAAAAGCTTTTTGATAGGTTATGTGTAACAGGTCCGTCCTAACCATGAATACCTGTTATGCAATTAATGTTGATTATTGTCACAAATACAGGACAAAAATGAATGGAAAAGACGTGTTTTAGCATTGTATGAATCATCCAATCTCCCATTATTCTTCAAAACTGTTATTTATGTATCATCTCATGTCATTTTTTGAACCGCTTTATCCTCATTAGGGTTGCCGGGGGTGCTGGAGCCTATCCCAGCTAACTCTTGGCCAGAGGCGCCCTGAATCAGTGACCTTCCGATCGCATGGCACGAGATGGACAACGATGCACACTCACACCCATACCTAGGAACAATTTAGATTGTCCAATCAGCCTAGCATGCATGTCTTTGGAATGTGGGAGAAAACTGAGTACCTGGACCAGAACATGCAAACTCCACACAGACGTGACCTGGATATGGTTATTTATGTCTGTTCTTAATAGGTTCATAAATAATTACCCTTCCGATGTAATTATCAATCACTGCAGGCAGACATCTTATTCAATTGATGACATTTAATTAAATAGATTGCATCACTGATAATGACCTTAGAAGGGTAGATAGAGCAAAGCATCAAGACTTCATCTTGATCTCCAAAGTCTCTACCCGAACAGTAATTCGCGTACGGCTTTAAAGCCATGAATAAAAACAATTACTAGGTTATTGACCAGGGTAGATAGATCAAAGCATCAAGACTTCATCTTGATCTCCAAAGTCTCTACCCGAACAGTAATTCGCGTACGGCTTTAAAGCCATGAATAAAAACAATTACTAGGTTATTGATTAATCCAACATTCGTAAGCAAAAACAACATATGTAACTATAATAACAATCAAGGTATTTTAACAATAACAAAAGAGGAAACTAAAAACAAACTTCCTTTGGATTAAACAATCACGGCTTCATTTGACATAACAATTACATAACAATTACATGAAGAAGCCCGAAGTGTGTCACGATGTATGAACACTATGCGAGTGTTGCTGGAAGTGGCAGATATCCGTATCTGTTGGTAGCCTGAGTCCTTGCTGCAAACCCAGATCAACAGTCCTCGGAGCCTGATACTGGGTGAGATGTCAGATAAACAGTCCTTTTGAGAGAACTAGATGACTGGTTACGACCCCGAGCACTCTTCGAACAATTGGAAGAATGATCTAACAAATAAATGATTAAATACACACATATATAATAGTATTACAGAATAAACCCAACAGTTCTTCTATTCCTTTTTACATTGTTATTTTAACGTTCAATTCATTTTCAACAGGCAAACAACATTTATTAGGTCATTCAAATACATTCTCTTTCAATATTATTCTTATTCTTGAACATAACAAAATAATACTACATTCTTTTAAACCATGTTCTTACTTTACAGTAATACTTTCCAATATATTCATATTATTACAGTGCCCATTTTACTACAGTACCTACCATATTGTTGTGGCAAAGTCCACATTATAAATGTAGCTGGTTGCCCACGAAAGTTACATAGCAAAAAGAGATAGGGGCACTTGAGATACTAAGACAATGAACAGATTCAACTGAGTCATTTTACATAGTATTCCCAGCACAAAACAGTATCTTTACAAAAACATTACTCTTTTTTCTATTACAAAACGTACCAAAGAACTATGACAACACTAATACAAATTGTCAAGTGGAAGAACCTTCAAATAGTTTTTAACCATCAATCAATCATAATTTTCATTGTCTGTGAAAATCCAATGAAATTCGAAAAGAAGACAAAATTAAGTAATATAACTAACACAAAACACCATTATCGTAGAATCTAAAAATATATTATACACTTAGGATTTTTTGTGCTTCAACTACAATGTTTTGTAAGTAACCTGAAATACAGAATATGAATGAATGGACTAAAAAGAGGTGACGTTCGTGACAAAAATCATTCAATTAATGAATTAATTTGTATGCCAGTATTTGTCCCTACAAATCGTACAGCTCACGTTTCTCCATATGTCTGTTGGAGCAAAATTGGATTCAAAATGTGACGTCGAATATGATAACTAGTCAAGATTCGTTTATTCTTGATTTTTAGGCACATTTTGAGGTAATTTTGCTTTTGTTTTAGCATTTGGGAACAAATTACTCAGGTCTTGTTTTTTTTTTAATTTTTTTTTTTTACCTATTTTGACCCTGATTCGGTTAGCTCACAAAAATAACAAGAAAAGGCCAGTGAAATTAACCATTAATTGCCCCAATGTTCAGCAAGCTAGGAAAGAATGAAATTTGAAAAAACATGGTGAAAATGTCGGCCTCACAGCTCTGGGGTCCTGGGTTCAAATCCATGTCATGTCCATCTGTGTGGAGTTTGCATGTTCTCTTTGGACCTGCGTGGGTTTCCTTCGAGTACTCCGAGTTCCCCCCATATTCCAACAATATGCATGGTAGGCTGATTGAACACTCCAAATTGCCCCCAGGTATGGGTGGGAGAGTGCATGGTTGTCCGTCTCCTTATGCCCTGCAATCCACTGGCCACTGATTCTGGGTGTCCCCCGCCTCTGGTCCGGAGTCAACTGGGATAGGCTCCAGCACCCCCGGGACCGTATTGAGGATAAGGTGGTTCGGAAAATGAGATGAGAGATGAGACCTATTTGAGAGACTAAATTTGGGAGGATCCACGGTAAAACCAACTGTAGCCACCGATATGAATGGAATGCATTTTAAAGCAGGCATTTTACGTTAATATTTTATCATATTCATCAGGGAAATATCTTCTGCATCAGTGTGGGAGACAATAGAAGAGCCTGATGTGAATTTTGAGGAGTTTGTAGAGCTGTTTTCCAAAACTGCCGTCAAGGAGAAGAAGAAGCCACTCTCCGACACAATCACCAAGTCGAAAGCCAAACAGGTATACATTTCAATTTACTCCATAAAGGTCCAGTTTCCCCTAAAAGTGAGTACGCCACTCCAATATCCGCAATTTTTCATGCTATCTTCATGGGATAACACTGAAGAAGTTACACTTTGATGCAAAATAAATTGCCTGTGAAAAATGTATTATATTTTCAATATAATGGAAAACACAACATCCAATGTGTGAATTTCTGGTGACAGGGAACACCCCAAGAGAAAAATCACTAAATTGGGCCCAGATAATCAATATTTTATGCGGGCACCCTTATATTCCAGTAGTGCCTAAACCCTGATGATACAATACATTTCTGATATTATTTAAGATCTACAGGGACTACTTTACATTGTATGAAATTGTCATTTCTTCAGTGTGAAAAGATGTAATTAAGAAATTGCATAATTGAAAGGGACTCCCTTTTGAGAGATGCTGTGTAAACAGAGAAGTTTCAGAAGATACATTACAAACATTCTAAAGCGGGCGGCCCTGTGGTGAATGGTTAGCGCTTCGGCCTCACATCTCTCAAATAAAGGAGTTGCAGTTGAAGGAGAAACTAATCTGTGATCCAAGGGACATTGCTACAACTTTAAACGATTATTTTATAGACTGCGCTGCAAAACAGCCTAACATCAACCTGCACAATGGACTAAAGATTGAAATTATGCTTTATTAAATTAATCGAATTCAAACTCACACAGCATATAGTAATGATTTCTGACTCCAAGGTTGCCAAGCTCCTAAACAACAAACGGTCACAGGCAGTAGGAATCCTTATGTCCTCGCTACACCTTGATATGAAAGATATCCAGCATGGTGAGTTTGTTTGAATTTGTAATTGAATTATTATGATTTCAATTTGTATTCTCTTATATTTTCATGCAGCCATTTTGAACTTGGACAACACAGTAGTTGACCTGGAGACCCTTCAGGCACTTTATGAAAATGTAAGTAAGAGTAGTTTGCCTTTAATCCTTTTAAAGCATGATTTGTGTGTGTGTGTTAAGATTCTCTCGCTGTTTGTCCAAACCATATAACGTAGAGTTGAATTTTTTTTATGGTGGCCAGAAATGGCTGTCGGATCCTACTAGACAAGTGATTGAATTGACTAACCTTCTCTAAGTGTGTAAACCCAATATTTTATTTATTAAAGCTGAATGCAGAGTTGATGTATGAATTGTTGTTTTTACAAGATGTCGTCTGATTACTCGTCGGGTATTGATGACTTTCCAAGTCATTTGCAAACGTCATTTTTGGAAGAATTTCGACCAACAAGTTTGTAGATGAGATGAGACGTGGCGAGATGGGAACTTTGTTTCATCCCGTATTCACGAAAATTTCTTGGTTGTAGTAGCAAGATAGTAGCAAGCACAGACACAGAAGACATTGTAGACCTAGGTCAAAAAACATCATTCTCACCATGCTTCCCGTGTTCTCCAGGTGTGAAAGAGACCTGTACATCAGGTAGGTGGTAGCATCATCCACACCAATGCCTGGACGATAGGCGAACTGCAGAGGGCCCCGCTCTGCATTCATCAGGCGGCTGAGGCGATTGAGGATGATCCTCTCCAATGTCTTGACCGGGTGAGAGGTTAATGCTAACGGCCTGGTTTGGCTCCCTGGGGTTCGCACTCTTTGGAACTGGGACTACGTTGGAAGTTTTCCACAATGTGGGGACCTTCTGCAGACTGAGGCTGAGGTTGAAAATATGCAGAATCACTTTGCCAAGCTGATCCGCACACTCTATCAGTAGTCTGGAGCTGAGGCCGTCTGGACCGGTAGCCTTCCTTGCCTCGATCTTCTTTAGCTGTTTTATCACCTGATCGACAGTGATGCAGAGACCGGTGGAAGATGGGGAGGAAGAGGAGGAGGAGAATGAGGGGGGATATTTGCTTCTAGTCTGGGGGTCAAGGCAGTGGGGGCAGGGCTGAATCTGTTAAAAAACTGATTCAGTTAATTGGCCCACTCCATGTCTACAGACTCCGGTCTCTATCACTTTTGCCTCCATGGCCTGAGATGGTCCTCAAGCTCCTCCAGACCTCTTTGGTGTTGCCTCTCTGGAGTTGGTTCTCTCACTTCCTCCTGTAGATGTTTTTTCCCTTCCTTATCTCTCTCTCTTCATCTCCTTCTGGACCATTTCCAGACTCTCCTTCTCCCCTGACCTAAAAGCCTTCTTCTTGTTGTTCAGAAGGGCCCTTAGATCCCTGGTGACCCACGGCTTATTGTTGGAGTAACAACGGACCTTCATGGATGGTACAATGTTCTCAACCCAGAAGTTAATATAATCAGTGATGCAGTGGGTCAAGCTGTCGATGTCTTCCCCATGTGAGTTGCACAGCACCTCCCAGTCAGTCGTCTCGAAACAGTACCTCAGTACCATGCTGGTCTCTTTGGTCCATCTTTGTATGATCCTCGTGGTAGGTTTTATTTTCCTCACCATAGGGATGTAGGTGGGGATCAGATGGACCAGGTTGTGGCCTGAGCGGCCCAGTAGGGGCAGGGGGACTGAGTTGTATGCCTCCTTTGTGTTGGCATACAGCAGGTCCAGAATTTTTCGTTCCCTGGTGTGACACTTCACATACTGAGTGAAGATGGGGAGAGTAGAAGCCAAGGGAGAATGGGAAAATCACCAGAGATAAGAAGGAGAGCATCGGCCGAAGGAGGTATATCCGCAGTTATTACGATAACGTGTGAGAACTCCCGGAGGAAATAAAACGGCCTGATTCTAATAACTACTAGCTCGATATCCTGAGTGCAAAGTTGGTCCTTCACAGTAATATGCCGGGGACTGCACCATGTACTATTAATAAAAACAGCTAGTCCCCTACCTTTCTTCCTACCGCTACCCCTACCTCAGCATCTCTGTCCGCCCTCACCAGCTGAAAGCCATCCAAGGAGATGAGAGAGTCTGGTCTCAGCCAGGTCTCCGTGAAGCACATAATGCAGATTATCCGATATTGTCGTTGTTGTTTGGTAAGCGCCGTTAACTCTTCCATTTTATTGGGGAGAGATCTTACGTTCCCCATAATAATAGATGGAATGCTGGGTCTGAGCGTCACTTTCTCTCCTGACATTTTCGTCCAGCTCTGCATCCTCTTCTCTTCCTCTTTCACTCTGCGGGGATGTCCAGGTCCAGGGGAATCCAGGTGTTGCGTAGCGGTAACAGCTGATCCTTTGTGTAAAACAGCGTAGGCATGGCTGAGTGGGTTAAAAATGTAATGTCCAAAATTTGAAATTTGAATTTGAAAAGATAAAGTAAACTAATAGATCAAAGACTGCCTCTCGCACAGCTTGAGTCTTGGAGTAGAGTCTTGAAAGTAAAGTTTTAAAACATTAAAGTATCAAATATGAAATATAAAGTAAAGTAACAAGTAAAATCTTAAGAGACGATAAAACGTAAAAATAAAAGATAAAAAGCTGTAAAAACACAGAATACGAGTGAGGGTTTAGGGAGCTACTGCAACCAGCAGCCGCTTTGAACGGCACCTATGATGACATCATCTAACTCTTCAGGATGAGATACAGGCTGCTGTTTCTTTCTCTGGATATTTTTTTGTCAATTTTACCTGCTTTTGGTGTAAATAGTCACAAGACATCGGTAGATTTCTGTGCAAAACTCTGGAATGTCCTTCCAGGAATCAGGAGTTCCCGCCCAAGCTGTCCATGATGTCTTGGACTTGGGGATAGGCTGTCAGTTGAGATGTCTCTTCCTATTTAGGTCTCTATAGTCTATCCATAACCGAAGAGTTCCATCTTTTTTTCTGACACACACGACCGGCGCGGAGTATGATGAGCTTGACTCTCTTACCCAGCCCTGTCCTATTAAGTCATGGAGGTAACCCTTCATGTCATGGTATAATGGTCGGAGCACTGACATGTATGAACGCTTGACTGGCTCAGAGTCTTTGAGAGAGATAGTCATTTGCAATCTGTCCAAACAGCCAATGTCATTGTCTGAGATTCAGAAGGAGTGACACTCCTCTTTCAGCATTCTTTTGATGACCTTCCTCTGCTCCTCTGTCAGGTGACTTACATCTACAAGTGGGTCCCATTGTTCACCTGTATTGGATGGGGTGTGAATGCTGGTGTGGTTTACTGTAATTGGTGCTGGGGCTGGTTTAAAAATCTCAGCGGGTAGCGCAGTCCATTTTTTGTACCGTGCTCATTACAGTGCAGTAAGGGAATATGAGACGTCAATATGAGACATCAATTGTGATGACAGGGAAAACACCCTTTCTTACCCTGATCAAAGTTCCGGAGTTCCAGAAGTAGAAGTACCAGTTCATGTGATGATCAGGCAGGCTCTGATTTTGTAACAACTTGTCAGTTCTAAGACACACTGCAACATCATGTCAAAATGTAATGGTGAATATTCCGAATAACCAAAGAATCATGTCATTGAGGTCAGAAATGTAACCTTCTTCTGATTTAAATACTTTTCTAGTTGATGGTGGGACAGCGTATACTCCCACATTATATGGGGGCAACACAACAAGGATATACAAAATGAATTGGTTTCTCATGCAGCATTTTTTTACAGTAGTGTGAAATTGCTGCAATAAGGAAAAGTATGATTATAATTGAAAAGTAAAATTTAAGAGTGGTGGGAATGTGTTGCGTAAAAATGAATAAATGTGCGTGTGTTTATGAATTATTCTATTGTGTCCATAGAGTCATTCAGATATGTGTACTTGACAGAGAGCAGTGCCAGAGGAATTGGACAAGATTGAAAAACATATGAAATGCACTAAAGACAAGGAGAATGCTAAACCTATGGACAAACCTGAACAGTAAGTTGATGCCATGGTCCCGAGACATTAGAATTAAACATTAACCTGACTCTGGATTATTTTTTCTTACAGATTTCTATACCAGCTCTCACAGATCCCAAGCTTCTCTGGACGAGTCTTTTGCATTCTCTTCCAGGCTAGCTTTTCTGAGTGCATGACATCCTTGATGAAGAAATTGGATTCATTACTGAGTGTATGCAAGGTGAATTGATGTCTCTTTCAATTGATATTATATAAATAATAGAGATTTAGGATATATTTTTTTTAAATGTGCATGTCCACAAAAGTGCATATATATATATATATATATATATATATATATATATATATATATATATATATATATATATATATATATATATATATATATATATATATATATATATATATATATATATATATATATATATATATATCTATCTATATCTATATATATATATATATATATATATATATATATATATATATATATATATATATATATATATATATATATATATATATATATATATATATATATATATATATATATATATATATATATATATATATATATATATATATATATATATATATATATATATATATATATATATATATATATATATATATATATATATTTATATTTATATTTATATATATATATTTATATTTATATATATATATTTATATATATATATATATATATATATATATATATATATATATATATATATATATATATATATATATATATATATATATATATATATATATATATATATATATATATATATATATATATATATATATATATATATATATATATATATATATATATATATATATATATATATATATATATATATATATATATATATATATATATATATATATATATATATATATATATATATATATATATATATATATATATATATATATATATATATATATATATATATATATATATAAATATATATATATATATATATATATATAGGCAATATTTCTTGCTGTCAAAGAGGTCTAACTTCTTCTAACGAGGTCTACCTTTATTAATACCATCTGTTTCATTAAAAAAAAAAACATTTGACAAAATATATAATATATATATAATTGCCATAATTTGACGCCGCCATCCCTGAAAATTGCTTAATGGCGATTTCAGAAATCGATTCCAAATTCCCAAATTTTCCACCTCGATATCGGATCGATTCATTATATCTTAGTGGCCAACTAATCAAAAACACCAGAAGGCCGACAACCATTGACGCTCACACTCATAATCAGGGGAATTTGGAGTGTTGAACCAGTCTAGCATCCATTATTTTGGTTTGTGAGAGAAAACTGGAGTACCCTGAGGAAACCAATGAATTCTCAAGGACACCATGAAAACTCCACACTCTGGAAGATCGGGATACACCCGGCTTTCATTAGAATATCTTAGAACCGTGAGGTCGATTCGACAACCACTAGTTTCTCAATATGGGTCATTTACCCATACATCATTGGCCTGCAAATTTTCATCACAGGGAAACCGCCATCCCCAGTTAGGCTTCTTGGCAGCTCAACGTTTTTTGCTGTCCTACCAGTAAAATCATTCCCAAAGGAAATAGTAAATTAATGTATTAGATATGCGCGCAACACATCTACAAATAGAATTTTGAAGCCCAAATGTAGCCGTTCGTCTCTCCAGTCAGTCAGCATGAGCGACTGCCATGCAAGTGGCTGTGATTAACTCTTTGTTTAGCAATAATGCAATACAGTGAACCCTCGCTACTTCGCGTTCCACTTATTGCTGCCTGCAGAGCTTCTCGGATTTTTTTCAGGAAAAAATAAAATAAAATTTAAAGATATTAAATTAAAATTCTAAATTACATCGTCCTACAGGGTGTGGAAACAAAATATTCAATTAGAAGTAGTAATTTCCTCATTTTATAAATTTTAAAACACAAAAAATCCATGTATGCGCAAAGCATCATGGGGGATCACGGCCGTGTCACGGCCGCGTCACTTCCGCATCACGGCGTTTCACTTCCGCATCACGGCGTTTATGGAGAATAAAATATATTTTAGGTGTCTGACCAAAAAAGTGTATTTCTTGTATAGGTGTTACAGGACAGTAAAACAGTGAAGCGGGTGCTGGGTCTGGTGCTGGCCTTTGGCAACTTCATGAATGGAGGAAATCGTACTAGGGGTCAAGCTGATGGTTTTAGCCTTGACATCCTTCCCAAACTTAAAGATGTCAAGAGCAGTGTGAGTAAAAAGTAATCCATATTAAAACACTGTGCAAGAGGGGATGTGTGGAGAGTGTGCTTGAACCCAAATGCAGGGAAGCAGGCAGACGAAGGGAGTGAGAGTGCACCAACATAACTTTAATAACGTAGACTTCATCACAAAAACCTCAAAAACGTGTACAAAGAACGGGGAAGATGACAAAATAAGACAAAGGAACGAAACCTCACATGGAAAAACACGGGGGAACGCGAAGATGAAAGTAGAAATGGGCAGGGTTTAAACAAGCATGAACAGCAGATGATCTGACAAGAACTGACACAGGGTTTAAATAGACAGTCATGGTTTGAGGAAACAATTAGAAACACCTGGATGATAAGAAAAGCAGCAAGTAGGAGAGACACCAGAGAAATGGCAGGTGATCTCAATGGGAAAGGACAGGTCACACAGAGGGAGAAAAAAAACACTAAACCCCCCCAAAAACATGACATAACCAATAATAAACATAAATCTCCAATTAAATGGCGGATTCCAGACGTCCCAAAACAAAATCCTGGCCCGCAAACAGCTGTAGATCCTCCCAGAAGAGCCAGGTGAAGTGTCTGGGGAGTGGGACATTTGGGTGTACATGCCTAATCTGTGGCTCTCGCAACTAGAATAATCGAGAGAAAATGAAGGTTTGAATTTCATGTCGTTTACATCCTGCATAAATATCAAATTTCATTCAGATTTACACACATTTCAATTCACACAAGAGAGTGAACATTTTGATTTTGACGAAACAGGACTTCTTAAATGCAGTGGCGGGCCATCAAGGCCTTCCTGGCCTTCTCTGCTGGCCTAAAAATATCTGAATCATATATTATATTTTGTCCATCAATAGTTATATTGTAATTCCAAATTGTCTGTTAGGGGGTTAGGGTTAGGCTTCACAATCAGTTCTGCAGGCTCTGCTGCATTAAACAAGCGTTGATTAGACCATTGCTTTAACCAATCAGAATTTGATTTGGTGACACCAGGCCTTCTCGTAGGCGTAGGGATACGCCATTGCCTTCTCGCATGCATAGGGATACGTCATTGCGTTCTCGCAGTCGTAGGGATACATCATCGCTTTCACCAACTATGATTGGCTAGTTATAGAGTAGGCGGGCAAAAGCAGGAGTGAGCAAACTCATTCCACAATGGGTGACGGAGTAAAACAAATGGATTTGGTTGCAGATTTAATGGCAAAGCTTTTTTCAAGACAAACTTTTTAAGAAAAAAAAGCTGGACATCATTAAATGGTCGGACAATGCAAACAAGCCTTTCGCAACCGGTAACGAACATTTTCAGCACTAAATCGAATAAAAACGTACGCCAGAAATACGACAGGACAGGCTCGACTTTCAGCATTTGCTTCGATGGCGATAGAAAAAAAGGAGGAAAGAAAGGAGGATGGCAATTGTGTACAGTTAAAATGATTTTTTATTCGTAAAATATGGCTATATTCCTAAATAATATGTCAATTGTGTGAGGTTATTATTGATGCTATTCTATGTGTCCCAGCTGTAGCTGCAGTAGAGGTTTTATAGCCATGAAATAGTTTTTAAGAATTGGTTTGATTTGTTGAAGGCGCTACCAGAAAATGTACTGCCCGCCACTGCTTAAATGTTATATATTAATACCGCGATAGCTGAACCGCAAAGTAGCGAGGGAACACTGTAATGGCTTTTCCCTCCCACTGCTAAACCTAACTCTTTTCCACTCTTTTCCTCTCCAGGACAGCATGAAAAGTCTTTTGTCTTACATAGTAGCATACTACCTAAGGAATTTTGACGAGGTAAGAATTCCTACTCCATGTGAGATTTTCTTTACTAATTGGTGATTAAGTTTTAGGTACTGTTACCACTATTATAGGAGTAATATCTAAGATTGGTAGCCAAAAATGATGCCACAGCCAATATCAAAGTATTGCTTCACACAAAATCCCCTACCCCTTTTAACTGCCAGATCAGTGAGTAACAATTGAGAATGAAGCCGCGTTTTCATACCAACTTATATTTATATATATATATATATATATATATATATATATATATATATATATATATATATATATATATATATATATATATATATATATATATATATATATATATATATATATATATATATATATATATATATATATATATATATATATATATATATATATATATATATATATATATATATATATATATATATATATATATATATATATATATATATATATAGATATATATATATATATATATATATATATATATATTATAGACCCAGGCACAGACACAGATATAGCCCTCAACGGGTAAAATCCTATTCCTAGCATCAGCTAATGATTAAATACAAATAGCTTTGAGCTTTTGAGACATTACAACCGGGCCGGGGGGTGATTTTCCCGGGAAAAAAGACAGAGATGAACGTCAATGCCGTACCCAAAAATGTGGTAAAATCCAGCCGAAAACAGCATATATTGATTAGATACAAATATTCAAGCTTATTAAACATCAGGACTGGGCCGAGATTATCACTTCCCCGGGAAAAAGACAGCGATGAACGTCGATACGGTGGTACCTCGTGGTACGACATGTTCATGGTACGACATGCTCGTGGTACGACATGTTCGTGGTACGACATGCTCATGGTACGACATGCGCGAGATGCGACCAAACCAAGTGGCCATGACATGAGAGGCTGTTTATCATTGTTGCGCACTTTCTTTTTTGCCGCATCTCTTTCGTGTATAACAATATCTACGCGCACTGAACGATTAATTCAGACGAGTTTCGACCAGGAAACACGCATGCACAGGCAAAAAGAGGGCTTTCTGGGTAATGAAGTATACACGCGCACACAACGCTGATAGGCAATGGCACTCTTTCACAGAATAAAACTTCATTACCCACAATCAATATGTGAGTTAGCTCAGCTGTTGCATTTCCTGTTATTATTATCTAATATGAGGAGTATTATATTACTTCTCGTTCGCTGCTCATAAGAACATCAGGGCCACTGGCTCGCAACTCCCTCTTTGTAATATCTCTGGTCACAACTCTCATAGGCGCCGTTGAAAGCGGTTACAACCAGAGATATTACAAAGAGAGAGTTGCGAGCCAGTGCCCCTTATGTTCTGATGAGTAGCGGAGCGATCGCAAATACAGGACTACTCCTCGTTGGCAAGTGGCCGTACGTAAGACTATTGTGAGGACATTTGTGTGCATCATTTTCTGAATATTTTGAAGGGAATAGTAGTAAAAGAGCAAACAGCCCATCAATAGCGAACGTGAGGGTGGAGGCGTGGAGCCTGCAGAACTGATTGTTAAGGCCTTGAGGCAGATTTCTGACCTTGGCAGCAAATAATGGATGAAATGTCATTGGTTAAATGCTTCAATATGAAAACACACACCTGGAAGCAGTGCAACCTAGGGGAAAAGCAATGAAAGGAAGCTAACAGACAATTTGGAATTATACATATAAATGATTTTATACATTTTTCTTCCCAATGTCTGCAGGATGCTGGGAAAGAAAGCTCTATTTATCCTCTGCCCGAACCACATGAGTTATTCCAGACTTCACAGATGAAATTTGAAGACTTTCAGAAAGATCTGACTCGACTCCGGAAAGACCTTAGATGTAAGTTCTATTGACTAACCGGTTCATAACCAGCAAGTGTAATAAATAACAGTGGTGAATATTTACCTAACTTCATCAGAGACACACTCAATTTATTTTTCAGCATGTACTTTAGAGGTAGAACGGGTATGCAAAGCTTCAGATGAAGATAATCTACAGCCTTTTAAGGACAAGATGGATTACTTTATTTCAAAAGGTATTGAACAAAATCATGGAAAAACCTCTTCTATTATTTTTAATTCTCAAAATTCACTAGATCACTAAACCTTACGCCGGGCCATCAGGTGAGTGGTTAGCATGTTGGCCTCACAGTTCTAGGTTCTTGAGTTTGAATCCAGGTCGGTCCTCCATGTGGGATTTGCATGTTCTCCCCGAGCCTGTGTTGGTTCTCCCTAGGTACTCCTGACTTTCTTCAGGCATTCCAAAAATACGCATGGTAGGCTGTTTGGACACTTTAATTTGCACCTCGGTGTGAGCGTGAGCATGAAGGGTTGTCTGCCTCCTCATGCCCTGCGATTTTTTGGCCACCAATTCACTGACCCCCACAATCCTTGAGAGGATGAGCGGTACAGAAAATTAGAACATATTTGACCAGAAGACAACACAGGAACTTGCACAATAGAATTTATAGGTTCTATGCTATAGCAACCGTAATGCCATATTTTCAGGGATATAAATTGCTCATATTTTTAACAAGGTATCTGTATTTTTCTTCCAAAGCTAAAAAAGAGCTTGAAGCATTGGAAACTCATCTCAGCAACACACACGAACTGTAAGTACAAACCAAATATCGCTACAGTAACGAACTTGGTAACATCTGTATTTGTATTACTTTCTGTTGAACAGGTCACACTTTACTTACTGTATGTCAGTGTTACCTCAACTTTGTTGGTTTTTTTGTTTTCTTTTATCTAGCAGCTACCCTTTTGCAGACGAAAAAAATGTTCCACCGCTTTCGGTCCAACAGTCTCGCAGGGTTCACTGCCCTCAATTTTCTCCCTTTCACATGTATATATATCATCTCTAGTATAATATTTTTGTTTGTTTTTTTGTTTTTAGTCTTGAAGCATGCAAATAGACGGTTTAGCTCTTCTCTTCTGCCTTCTGGACTCTGCCCTTTGTATTCTATTTTGGCCTGAATGCCTCTCCACATCTGGAATGCATCGTGTTCATCAGGAATCCCTTGATCGTCCTCTTGAAGTTTCTTTGCCACATTGGCTGCCTTTTCTATGGTTGGCTCTGACATTGTGTGGCACAGAAATGGTTCATCTGACCTGAAAGCAAAGTTCCAAGTTCATAATCAGAGTCTGGATTTTCTTTAAAACCCAAGTCTTTTTTTTAAGACCCGGACCACTCTTACTAGGATATGCAAAGAGGATAACCACACATAATATTCTTACACGTGCTTGGCTTCACCATGCCATCCCGCCCAACTCTCCCCAATCCAACAGACATACACCAAATTGGGCAGAATTCAAGCATATTATTGTGACGTACATATAAAGTTCAATGTCATTCCACAATTTAGTTGGCAGAGAGATGCTCTCTTCAAAAATATTAACATTACAGAAGTAAAAAAAAAACAGGTTATGGCGTGCTGAAGAGGACCCAACGGCGGTCCATGCATTTTCTAGCGACGCCTTCAATCCAACCCTCAAAATCGATTTTATGGCTATAAACTACTAAATGGCTTCTGCATCTAAAGCTGCGACACTTAAAAAATAATCAATAGTAACCTCATACAATATAAGTATTATTTAGGAATATAGCCAAATTGTACTCACCAAAAATCATTTTTAACTATCCTCCTTTCTTTCTTCCTTTTCGATTGCCATCGAAACTAATGCTGAAAGTCGAGCCTGTATTGTTGTATTTCCTGCATACGTTTTTATTCAATTTAGCATCGAAAATGTTCGTTGCCGGTTGTGACAGATTTGGTTGCTTTGGAGTTGCTCGACCTTTCTTCATGATGTCCAGCTTTTTTCTCTTGAAAAGTCCATCTTGAAAATGGCTTTAAATCAACACAACAATATAGTTGCCTGTGCAGCTCGCTCCAGATACAGTTTGCAAGCTTTAGCTCGCCTACTCTATCACCAGCCAATCAAAATTGGTGAAAGCGATGACGTATACCTATGCCAACGAGAAAGCAATGACGTATCCCTACACTTGCAACAAAGCATTGTGGTGTTGCCAACTCGAAATCTGATTGGTTAGAGAGCAACAGTCTTATCAATACTTGTTTAATGCAGTAGAGCCCGCAGAACTGATTGTGAAGGCTTGAGGCAGATTTCTGACCCTGGCAACAAATAATGAGATGTGATTGGTTAAATGCATCAATATGAAAACACAACTGGAAGCAGTGCAACCAGGGGGAAAAGCAATGAAAGGAAGCCAACAGACAATTTGGAATTATTTAATAAGTATTGAGGGACAAAATATAATATGACATGATTCAGATATTTCTTAGGCCAGCAGAATAGGCCTTGAAGGCCCTGATGGCCCACGACTGGAGCAACCATGTTAAATGAGGAGGTGATGTTTGACTAATCAGAGCACTAAAACTATAGCGGTCATACAATTTACCCAAATAAATCTGCCTTTCTTACGGAGGCAAACTATGTCAGGCTGGCAACTTCTAGGTGATATCCATCCCATTAATAAACCATATCCATATCCTATGTAGAAAAAGAAAAAGCCTGATTTCCCGCCGAAAAAATCCAGTCAAACGCATTAATTGAGTAGTTGAACAATTCTATGATTTTCAGTTTGAAGGAAAGGAGAGAAACTAGGGTATGAACTAGGTATGAATGATCATGGGGTTGGGGGTGTCGGGGTTGCTTGGGTCCCTTGGGTCTGCAACCCTAGGTTTTCGAACTGAATGCGGC
This sequence comes from Stigmatopora nigra, assembly GCF_051989575.1. Lineage (NCBI taxonomy): Eukaryota > Metazoa > Chordata > Actinopteri > Syngnathiformes > Syngnathidae > Stigmatopora > Stigmatopora nigra. The sequence continues at coordinate 2,122,849 of NC_135525.1, read as the reverse complement.
TCTTTAGTAAGCCCTAGTGGTCCACTGGAGCTTTATCAAAACAGTTTGTGAAGAGAAAATGGGGGATAAATATATATTTTTTGTTTTAATATGGTTTCTCTGGGAGCAAAAACATGGTAGACATCATTTCTACTGCTGTAAGAATGTGTAAAAGAAATATTACATTTCAACATTTCTGTCAAGAAAATTTGCGTCCTAGCCTCCAACACATGTTCCTATCAGAAAGTTGCGATGCTAGGCAGGTTGCTGTTGTAATCGAGTCTGTGTGATGAGCCATGGATTCCAAGCGAAAAAGAAAAAAATAACGTCAATGTTTCTTGGACCAAATCATTTGCCCTCATTGCCAATGCAGAAGAAATGCCTGATGGTTTGCTTTGTAGCGAAAAATGTGACATCACAAAAAGAGTCATGTAAAAGTTATTTTCAGGTAAGTCATGTTACATTTGCAGCCGATTACCCAGTTGAGAAAGAGAGGAAATGTGCAATTGAGTTTTCCTCTTATGTATATTTGGTGAGGTGAACGGAGTTGGACTCAAAAGCAGGTAAAACAGGCGGACACAAAGGATTGTGGGTCTATTGACGTGACATTTAATTGCAGAAGGTAATTTAAAATCTGCCTCACAGTGGGGGCCCTGGGTTAAAATCCAGGTCGGTACACCTGTGTGGAGTTTGCATGTTCTGTGTGAGTTTTCTCAAGGAACCCCAGTTTCCTTCCACATTCCAAAGGCATGCATGGTAGGCTGAGTGGACACTCTAAATTGCCCCTAGGTATCAGTGTGAGTGTGAATGGATGTACGTATCCCTATGCCCTGCGATCGGCTGACCACCGATTCAGAATGTTCCCCACCTCTGGCCCGAAGCCAGCGAGGATAGGCTCCAGCACTCCCCAACTCCCTTGACCCTAATGTGGAGAAAGCAGTTCAGAAAATAATATGAGATGAGAGAGCGACAAGGCACACCAACATAACATGAGCGAAACGGACACAATAATCCAACCCAGGTTGATGAAGACGGGATTTAAATGCATCAACAGGATTTAACAGAACAACTAGAGATTCCTGGGTCAAACAGGAAAGACACAGAAGATGAAGACTAATGGGTAATAATATGGAAAGTACGCACAAGGGAAAATGCTCAAACCACAAAACATGACACCTTCTAGAGAAATTAGGGGGGCGCAAAAATTTGAATAATTTGAGAAATGTGTTGAATCTCCAAACTCCACTCCTGCTCATTTGTTGCAGTCCAGTAGATAATAAATCATGGAAAAACCTTCACAGATTTAAAAGGGGCATGTTGTGTATGTTACATTTTGTTGTGGTTTTGTCACATCCTCAAAAAAATAATGACAACGGAAAATGAAATTTCTTTATGTATAAATTTACACAAAGCTTTCTCTATCTCTTTTTCTACTAAATATAGCAAATGGCTAACAAACGATTGTAATTTGCACATAACTCCAACATGTCCGTCTCCTTGTCCCCTGCAATTGGTTGACCACCGATTCAGGGTGTCCCCTGCCACTGGCCTGGAGTCAGCTGGGATAGGCTCCAGCATCCCCCAAGACCCTAATGAGGATAACCGGTTCAGAAGATCACTCCTACAAGAAGAAATTATGCTAATAATATGAATTTCAAATGTTGTTCATTCAGATTTCAAGAGGTCACAAGGTTCTACCTGGTGAAAGCAAAGGCAGGGGAGAAAGAGGTTTCACCGAACACTATTTTCTCTATCTGGTATGAGTTTTCCTCTGACTTCAAGGATCTGTGGAAGAAAGAAAACAAAGCCATTCTTACTGAGAGGTAAAAAAAAAAAAAAAGCATAATTTCTTGTTATGGTTGTTTTCTCAAAATATTGGAATGAATGAATTATGTCATAAGTGTTCATATCCCAATTATATTTATTCTACAGGGTAAGTGTCTTCTAGATCATTTGCAATATAACAAGTGTACATTTTTTGGCAGGTTAAAAGTAGCTGAGGAAAGTTTCCGACAAGCCAAAGAGCGGGCTTCCTACAGTGTAAAACCCAAACATGCAACAGGAATTGTAAGTATAAATACAGGGCGGCTCGATTGTGTGAGTGGTTAATGCGTCGGCCTCACAGCTATGGGTTGATGGGTTCAAATTCAGGTCATGTCCATCTGTGTGGGGTTTGTGTGTTCTCCCTGGGCCTGCGTGGGTTTCTTCCGGGTACTTTGATTTCCTCTGTTCCAAATACATGAACGCTAGGCTGATTGGACACTCTAAACTTGGGTGTGAGGGTGCATGGTTGGCTGTCTTTTTGTGCCTTGCGATCGGAAGGCCATGGAATCAGGGTGTCCCCCACCTCTGGCCTGAGGACAGCTGGAATTGGCTCCAACACCCCCCAAGAGCCAAATGAGGATAAAGCGGTTCAGAAAATAAGAGAGAACGAGAGAGAGAGACACATTTTAAACCCTTAAAAAATACTCAAATGTAAATTTTTCACTCAAGGTATATCATGAATTCTGAGATAATTTGCACCAAATTTATATCCCTGTAAAATAAATCTCCACATTATCTCTTCCACAGAAAGCAAAGCTTGGCATGAAGATTTGACTCATAGAACCAACCTGGCCAACTAGTCTATGTGTGCTTGTAGACTTGGAGAAGGCAATCGACCATGTCTCCTCAAGCAATGTTTCCCAACCATGAGAAATTTCCAGAAGTCATACATTGTTATCTTCCAAGAGAAAAATCTTAACATTACAAGAATAAATTGAAATTACAACTGAAATCTGATGAACAAAAAATCCATATTGTAATAGTGCAAGATTCAAATAATAATTCTATGAGATTAAAGTGATTTTGTTTATGTAACCTGAACTCGAATTTGTGTGGTTTCAACAGCATCAACTTTTGGCAACGTAAAGTCTGTTAGGAGATTTATGTAATATCCAATTGATAAGAATTTTGAGCTTGTATATATTGTGTAGACGAAGGACGTACTACAACACTCCTTATATAATAAATATATAAGTAAGACTTCTTTATAGGACTAGGTGTTAAATATCCCTAATATTCAGCACATCAATTGACAGAGATTGGAGATATCGTCTTACATGGGGTGGGATTTGGCTAGGATCACGTGGTGCCACCTGCACGCCACATCATCAGTTGTTTTTCCCACACGTCATTGGGTGTTTCGGCCACTTATAACAAGACACCCTCTGCAGAGGTTGGCCCACCACAGGATGATCAGCCCCGGGTGTGTGGCGCAAGGTGGAACCACGCGATCAATTGGCAGCCCATGTTGCATCCTTACGTTTCAGCCACAGCCAGTGACTGCTCCGTTCCGCTGCAGTGGCAAGTTCTTTAATTGCCTTCCGTTGGGCCTGTCCCCTAATCCCTACTTCCTTCAGGAGCCTTGTGGTGGACTTGGCAACAAAGCCTCGACAGCCCACCTCCACCGGCCACACTTTTACGCTCCAGCCCCGCCCCTCTGCTTCAGCTGCTAAGTTGGTATATCGCAGCCTCTTCCGCTCAAATGCTTCATCGATGGCCTCTTCCCATGGGACGGTGAGCTCAACAATGAAGACACGCCGGCAGGATTTGGACCAGAGGACCAGATCGGGGCGCAGGTTGGTTGTTGCAATTTCTGGTGGGAAGGTGAGTCTCTGGGTGAGGTCCACCCGCATTTCCCAGTCCCGGGCAGCGTTCAGTGGGCCTGGATCCGGAGGAGATGTCTTGGTTCCTCTCTTCTCCCCTTTCCGAACAAAAGTTGTTTTCTGTGGGACTGTAGTCTGGAGAGGCAAGGCATTGGTGGTTACCCTCCTGCTCTCGAGTTCAGCAGCCAGGCACTTCAACACCTGGTTGTGGCGCCAGGAGTATCTTCCCTGCGTTAGGCTGGTCTTGCAACCCACCAAGATGTGTTTGAGGGTTGCTGGGGCTGCACACTGGAGGCAGGCTGGGTCCTCTCCATACCAGACATGTAGATTGGTTGGAGAGGGCAGGACATCATATGTGGCTCCAATGATGAAGCTTAGCCTATTGGCCTCCATGCTCCACAGATCGCCCCACGTGATTTTCCTCCTCTCCACACCTTCCCACTTCATCCAGCGGCCTTGCTGAGCCTGGGAGACCGCTGTGGCACATCTGGCTGCTTCCTCCTGGTGGCGCACTTCCTCCACCACCATGTGCCGCCGTTCAGCTGGGGCAGCCCTTTGCCAGGTGGGTGTTGCTGTCTCCAACCCAAGGCCACCTCTGCCATGTTGGACATGACCCACTATATCCCGGTGTCGGAGGGCGGTCTTTGCCCCCGCAACTGCTGCAGATGGCCTCCATTTCCTCCCCGTTGCTAGGGTTGGAGCGGCACCTCTGACGAATGGATCCCGGGATTCATTGAGAGTCATCTCCAGTCTTGACTTGGCACATTTGTACTCCTCCGTCAGGCCTGAGATTGGTAGGGAGAGAACTCCATTGCCAAACAAGCCAATGCTGCTCAGGCATCTCGGCAGTCCAAGCCACTTCCTCACCTGCGAATTCACCAGTCTCTCCAGCCGATTGGCGTGGGATATAGTGACCTCATAGATGGAAATTGGCCACATGAGACGAG